>NW_016825575.1:215868-352284 GCF_001698545.2 Rhinopithecus bieti | reverse complement strand
AAAATATATATATATATATACACACACACACACACACACACACACACACAAACACACTCACACACACACACACACACATATATATACACACATTTTTTTTTTAACAATTTCCTCGAGTGGCTCTAGTTGTGGATGTCCAGTAACTTAAACTTTAACTTGTTGTTACACAATCTGATGTTTTTATTAGGAAGTATTTCCTGATGCTTAACATAATTTCCCTTTACTCAGTTAAACTCTGCCATTTCTAGCTGATGTAATTACAAACATACTTAAGAACCTTTCATGGTTTGGTTTCTATGCAGATTTGAAACTTTCATTGTTTTGTGCCTATGGCCTTTTTAAAAAATATGGGACATATCTAAAATGAATAAGCAATAAGTTAGGAAAGTCAAAGCACTCCTAATGTATGACTGGAAAGAAAAGACAAAGATTAAAGAAAGACTAAATTTTCTTATGGCTATAAACCTTTTTCCTATAAACATATTTGATTTTGTAAAACAAGGAAGTTGTTGGAGTTTGATATAAGTATTGCTTATATAGTTTTATATATATATGTAAAATTATATTTTGCATTTGTTATGTTTAGTGGAGAAAAGATAACTAAAGATAATTTTAGGTGTTTTAAGACTTCTAACTGCATACAGCTTTTTAGAGTTGGAACAAACTTTCTGAAGTGTCATAAAGCAACTCTTGAAATTAAGAGTAAAGAGAGAATTGATGGCCAGGTGCGGTGGCTCACACCCATAATCCCAGCACTTTGGAATGCCAAGGCACATGGACTGCTTGAGGTCAGGAGTTTGAGACCAGATTGGCCAACATTGTGAAACCTCTTCTCTACTAAAAATACAAAAATTAGCCAGGTGTGATGGCAGGCGCCCATAGTCCCAGCTACACAGGAGGCTGACGCAGGAGAATTGCTTGAACCTGGGAAGCAGAGGTTTCAGTGAGCTGAGATTGCACCACTGCACTCCGGCCTGGGTGACAGAGCAAGACTCTGTCTCAAAAAAAAAAAAAAATGTTTATCTCCTAAGACTCTTACCTCTGTGACTTCATTATTGTGGGTGAGCCACCTTCTTTAAAATCCTATTTTGAATAAAAGAGTTAGCATATTCTCTTAGTCGTCTACCCTCTCACCATCCTTATGAACAAGCATCACTACTGTTAAGGTTTGAGAAACTGAGACAGGGAATACCTGTATGTAGATATTCAGTAAATATTTCATGACTTCGTCAACAAATAACACTTAAAAATGAACATCATTATGTGAAAAGCATGTTGTTGCTAAGACTGTAGGTTGAATACTAGACTATATGAGTTTGAATAGTTGCTCTACTGTTTATTAGATAGATATGCTTGTGCAAGTTATTTAGCCTCTTTCTGCCTCAATCTGTTTATATATATAATGAGCTTAACAGTAATCTTTACTTCATGTGTTGTTGTGAAGGTCAAATGAGTTGATACATTCAAAATATTTAGAAAACCTCCTGGTGCAATAGAAAAGCTACATGTTTGGGTACTGTGCCATTACTTGGGTTACAAAATGAGCTGTACACCAAACGAGTGGCACACACAATTTACCCATGGAGCAAACCTGCACATGTACCCCCTGCAACTAAAATAGAAGTTGGAAGAAAAAAAAAAAGAATTTCCTAGTACAAAGTAAGCATTTGGTAATAATTAGCTAGTGGTCATAGTAATTGTAATTCATACAAAATGTCAGTTTTTTTGTCAAGGGAAAAATTTTCACCTATGATATGCAAAAGTTAATGCAAAAGTAATGAACTTTTGGTACATGCTGCAACATGGAAGAACTTGAAGACATGCAAATGGAAGTAAGCCAGACAAAAATGCTCAGTATTTCTCAACTCCCTCTTTGCTTTTACTTCCCATTTGCAACCCATCTCAAGAAAGAACAATAGAAGTAAAGGGGTAAAAATAATATTTAAGAAAGAAACAGGAGAAAGAAGAAAAAGAAAAAGCAAAATAATGAGACAGAGGAAGAGTTGCAAGGGTCGTTAATATGTTTTCCATGGTTCCAAAAAACTCAATTTTATTTTCCCTGATTGAAACTTCAAATAACAACTTTTTGATTAAAAAATTAAATTTCCCAGTAATTGCCAGCCTGATCAAGATATGAATTGGCAGACCCAGTGGTAGCTTCCAGATTTACTGACAAAAGGAATATTCTGGGCTGGTAGAGCAGACACTCAGCTGGTAAGTCAGCTATTGAGCTGCCTTTATCTGTCTTTCTCTGCTTTGCCCAGTCCTCTGAGAGTGAGAGACAACCACAGCCCATAAAAGAAGTCATTTGGTAAACACTTAAGGGGTGCATTTAGAAAAAATGGAGGGTGGTTTGGGTCATAGGATTTGGGATATAGTCAGAGGTCATATGGCAATAACTGGCTAGTTGTATATAGGGGCTGTGGGCACAGTTAATTTGTGCAGAGGAAAAGAAGAATGATGATTCGATGCTCAGATGTTTTTGAGAAAAAATTTTTTATACTAATGTTGGAAAAAACCCTAAGTATAACTTTAATTATATACTACAAATAAATTATTTTCAACTTCATATTTTTTCTTAAATTTAGGGTGAAATTGAATTGCTTTTGTCTCATTATGAAATATGACTTCTTGTACTTTGGAAAATAAGAGTTATGGTTTTGAAACACTGGAATACAGCTGTCTTTGATTTGACTCACTTTATTTGACCTAAAAAATAGAAATTAGGTTATGTATGATTATGATGAATGGAATTTTCTAGGAAGCAAAATTGGTTCAATCAGAGCAATTATTGTTTTTCATTGTTGTTAGCCCAGAAGCAGTAGGAACAGTCTTTGTGCTATTCTTTACTGATGTCTTTCTGGATATTATAGTCAATTTGCTTTATTCAGAGATGAAGGAGGCATTACAGGATATGTTGTTTTATTATCAGAGAGTTACATGTGGATAATGATAACAGCCACAGTGTCTGAGGCTAATTTTTCAGGAAAAGAATTGACTAATTATTAAAGCTTTTCTTATTTAGGCAAGTTCAGATAATTGTGTATCATTGAATAATTTTTAGTAAAAGTTGTTCATGTCTATTTTAGAAGGGAAAATTTAAGGAAACAATAGAAGCTCAGAGGAAAGACTGACTTTTGAAAAAGTAAATATACATACACCTAACACTTTGATGAAATGTCTACCTAACTAATACCTTTATCCAGAAGGAAAATTGTATTCATCTCTGACACTTGAATGGAAAAACAGTTTAAAAAATGGCGTTAATAAAGGGTATTATCTTTATTTTTTTACTGAGTTTGCTTTAATAAAAATTTATATTGTAATTAAATGTATATTAGAATTAAATGTTTTTGAAATGAAGGACATCCGGATTTGTAATTACACACAAAAACACACAAAAATAATTTTATTTTCTCTTTTATCTCGGTTTTATCTCGTCAGTTTTCTCAATTGGTATTATGGTATAAGTAGAAACACAAATTATGATTTTTCTCTAATTATCATTCTGAAATAGAAAATTTCTGAAAAGTTGGTAGACCTTGAGGAAGTATTTAAATGATGCCATCCAAAGATGATGCTGAGTAAAATATTCATTATTCTTTATAAGCAAAATTACAGAGTAGATGAAATTTGTCTTAATTCCCTTGTTAGCTTTCCTCCCATTCATATAATTCCTATCACCCTATGACCTCCAAACACACACACACACACACATTACACACACCCACATACACACAACCCTGTATCCTGTTTTAACCATCTTGCAGGGGTAATAACTAATCTCTTACTACCAGTGAAACCTGATAAAGGTTTAGGTACAAAGTCCATAATGGTTTATTTGCATTTTGTAAAAGGTGAAGGGTGGGGAGGTTGGCAGATGAGATTGGAATCATAACCACTTAGTGAAGTTACCTCTGGGTGGAGTCCTCTTGATATTATTTACTTTGCCTACCAAGGGCTATCAGTGCTGCTCTCCCACAGCGCACACACACATGCATGCACACACACTTGTGCAGGAATGCATGTGATAGTGGAACAAATAATGAACAATGAACTATGTTATAATAACTCTGAAAAGGTACTTGCCCAACTATAGTCTGACTTGAGCTTATTCCTGTTTAGATTGTTTACCCTCAAAGGCAGTGGTACAGACAACACTAGTAATCATTGTAAATTAAATTCTCTTCTATTGTCACAATCTGGCAGTGTTAAGGACAATTTCATTTCACTGCAGAAAATATATTTGAAGGATATTTTTGCAAATATTTGAATGAACTTCCTTTTTAGAGTAATTATTTGTTAATATGAGAAGTTTCATTCAGGTTTTATCTATACAGTAAGTTGGCAGATAAAGGTGGACAAATAAATAATACTATAAAATTTTAGATATATGTTGCTTGTGCCCCTGTCTACAAAGAGAAAACAGTATTATGAGAAGCATCCTAAAGCACATCAAAATGGAAATATCTCCCCAGTGACTGCTGTGTACTTGAAGTATCCAGCACTTTTCTAGAACTAGCACCTAGGGGAGGAGATTCTGTTAAATTGTGAATATGTTTCTTGAAACCTGTAAGACATTTAGCCATGGCTAGAAAGTGACAAGTATGTGCCTAGTTTATTATTACGTTAGTTGATTGTCATGTTACAGAGTAGACAACACAATACCGAGGTCAAAGGAAATGGGACAAGAAGACTTTCATTTGAAGCAAAACACAGTACTGGCCGATCCCATAGCATCTTGATCTACCAGCAGCCCCTGTTGGGAGTTGGCAGAAAGATTTGTACCAAAGAGTAAGTTTCTAAGTGATACCAAAATGATCTGTGGGGATGGCTCAAGATCTGACTGACTTCTTAAAATTTTTCTTTACAGAGTTGTACCTAGGTGTTCATTAAAAAATATTACTGGAGCATGAAGGATAGAGAAGCTGACAGTAGAACCTCTGACAAATGATATTTTGAAGAGACAGTGCAGACTGAACATGTAGCAGTGTTTTATTGAAAGTTTTTATTAATCAAATAAAAATGAGAGCATGCTATATTTTAAACATACAACTCAAATTAACTGCTAGAAAAGTCAAAACTTGGTGCAATTGTTCTGAATTTAACCAGGTAAAGTGTTTGCTCAGCCTGCAGACGGTGTGACACACTTGGTATAGTTTCTGGACTCCTGGGGTGAGAAGTGTGAACTCTGAAACAAGGAATGATGATATGGTGATGATGTTCTTAGTGGATTTAGTGGGGGTAATGTGAGGGCAGAGAGGGGAAAACAGGAAGTGCAACTTTCCATACCTCAAGGAATAGTGTGCTTTACCTGACAGCCTGAAATGACAGTGACTGCTGCAGTTCTGGATTTTCCACATAGTTGGATACAAAAGAAAGCAACAATTCTTGCCTCTGTGCCAAAACTTCCATATTCCTTAGGGTTTTGACAAGAATTTGGATTACCTTGACCTAGGCAGTAGGAGTGAGGATAATCACCATCCGTTTCTAGCCCATGTGAAGACAGTATCCCCATCAGTGTCATTGGCTGTTGTATTGTATCTGGGAGTCAGCAGTATTGAGTGAAGGACCGACCTGAAGGGAGCGTGAGAAGGTACATTCACACCTTCACAATATGTGCAGATTAGGGATCTACAATCTTTGGTGAGGAGAAACTGCTTTTTATTTCCCTGGACCTTGATTTCAACCTGCATTCATTCACCAGATGCCTTCTGAGGACCTCCTACATATTGTTGACTGATTTGTTTCTCTGGCAGCCTACTATCATAGAGATAAAATTTGTCATTGCTCATGAGAGGTAAAAGAATGAACATGGCCTCCTCCCTAGTTGAGTACTTGAAAGGCAGACATGAGAAACATGATTACACAAATAATTTTTAAGTGTTGATTTTCAATATTGATCTTTGAAAAAGAAGTCAAATGTACAATATGGGTACGTGATGCACAGA
Organism: Rhinopithecus bieti; assembly: GCF_001698545.2. Taxonomy (NCBI): domain Eukaryota; kingdom Metazoa; phylum Chordata; class Mammalia; order Primates; family Cercopithecidae; genus Rhinopithecus; species Rhinopithecus bieti. The sequence continues at coordinate 346,333 of NW_016825575.1, read as the reverse complement.
GGAGTAAGTCTGCCTTGTGATTAGGGAAAGCATCTCTTTTGAGACCTAAAGAAAGTGCCAGTGCCGATAATAAAGTAATAAGGAGGAAGTACTGACATAAAACATATGCCACTGTTGTCTGTATGCCCTTCCGTTCTGAGAGACAAGAGGGATGGTGTTGAATAATGTTCCCAGTCCTCAAGCAAAGTATTAGTCTTGTTTAATGGATTATACCTGAATGTAGTATACACATCTCTCTACTGAAAATGTCTACAATGAAATTATTTTTGACAATTGAATATGTAATTAAATTTAAAATATTTATCTGTGCTTTTTACAAGGAAGTGAGGCATTATTATGGATGGAAGATATTTTGTTTTCACAAAGGATTACTACATCCCTCATTAGAGACCAATCTAACACAGATAACATGGTACTTTTTTGATGGCAGGTGTTCAATGCATTCACTGAATTGAATTGCAGTTCATATTGTGCCACATTAGGTTCCTCACAATTAAGCATTTTCATGTTGAGTTACAAAATTGCCTACTTTCAGGGAATAATGCATTCAACAGCTCTCAACTATCTTGCATCATTTAGGAGTGGAACAGAACAATAAATCTTGGATCTTGATCACCAAGAAATAATCTGGTAGGATGCTATCTTTGGGCAGTTCTACTTTAGATATGAGGCAACCGAAAGGTTAAGGGACTTGCTCTAGGTCCCAGGCACATTACGTATTTTTACGTGTCCCTTCTCTCATAAACTAAAAGTGCTTAACTGCCACCCTCAAGGGATATATATCAGGTTCTTATACTCCTGTGGGATAAGGTTAAATCATTTCAATAGGTCTTGCAGGAAATCAGTGGCACAGCTGTTTATAAAACCTAAGATGCTTGGCCCTGGATGACTTTTTGAACCCTGCTCTTAGTATCAACAGCAAATACTGTGATTCATTTTTGTCTAAATCAGTGTCTGTCTGAAGCTTTAAAGAGAGAAAAGATGTCAGCAATCATAAAATATGAATTAGAAACCATGAATGAGTAAACTGCTTCTTAGTACAGAGAACAAAATACTTATTTACCAATATAATGATATTGTATAATGAAATGTATACTTACAACTGTCATTAGGAAATCCCCATTTTAAATATTCCTTGAGGCCTTAATAGAAATGTGGTTTCTTAACAGATATCTCCTTTAGCCTATGGATCTCTTATTTGTCTTTCAGTTAGAATAGAGGTAAAACTGTAAAGTTTGCCTTTTTCCTTTTCTATTTTTTTGGTTTGTTTTTTGCTGCTCTCTTCCTCTGTGCTTTGTATTCATAAACTGTCACTTTGCTGCCTGCGATTCCCCTGTTTTCCCCCCTCCATGCTGTAGTATAACCGAGGCCTCTTTTATGTTGCACCCTAATAAAGTGTACAAGTTGAGCATCTACCCTTTCTTAGTATTTTTTTCTGCATCCTTTTTCCTCTTTCATCTTTGCTGTGATAATCTGATAAATTAATATTCTTTTAATGACTGCTAATAGATTAATGCATCTTAATGATTGTTAATGGCTTAATCTGCTGCACCTCCTGGGTAAAATGTTTGCATTTTAAAAGGGCTTTTTAGAATCATAACCTTATTTAAAGACATGACTCTGTGAGTATCCAAAACCTGTCGACAAATCATTTGGGAGAAATACCATGTTAGATTTTATTTTTTTCACATTTTAACATCTCTGAGAACAATAATGCATTCTTAAAATTAGCGTGATTGAAAAATACTGCATCATAGATTGGAGGCATTTTTTATTTCAGTCTTAGTGATGCATAAAATAATCATATGTCTTAAAATCAATGACGTTGTAGATTTGATAAAATATGGTAGCTTTTTTTTTTTTTTTTTTTTGGCCACCTTTAAAACAACCCTTGTAGAAGATCTTTCCTCCCCCCCTTTTCACATTTCACTCACACACACACACAAACTCAATCCTGTATCCACTAAACACTCATCAACATATCCTGGCACCATAGAACCATGACATTCTCTAATTGACTGCTGTGGAAGCTACAATTAAAATTTTAAGGTTTTTTTGAGCCACACTGAAGAATGCTTTCTAAACTTGGCTTAAGACATTTGTAAGAAATCTGCACTGGAAATGACATTCTACTTATAACATCTATTTGCTATTTTTAAAAATGTCATTTATAATACTTTGGTTCCTCTTATTCTGTCTCACTTTGCTTTGAGGGAGAGAATGATAAATATGAGTAAACACCACAGATGAATATAGTGTCTTGAAGGACTGGTGATATTTTTAAAGATGAAAAGGCTTTGTATCTGTAATTACTGATCATGTGATACACAATTTCAAATAAAAGAGTTAATGTTGTTCTTTCTTTTTGGAAGACATTAGAAACAATTGCAGAAGAAAAAGCAAGCTCATCAACAACAAAAAAATCAGTCAGAAAATTGGCTAAAATTCATCTCTTTGTGCTCTTGAAACTGAGAACCATGGCTGAAAGAAAGCTCTCCAATTTCCTACCACGTATATTCATTGCCTCCTTTTAGATTGGTTTACTTTTTTGAAGCAGTTAAGTAGTAGTATTTCTTGGCAAGAGAAACATTTATTTAAACAATTCTTTAAATTTTGTTACTTATTCTTCCCACTTTCCACCCTTCTCCATTGCTCATCCCATACCACCAACTTCACACTCCTTCTTGGGTTATGAGGTATGGGCACTAATGTATATTCCTCTAGGGTATCTTTTAATTTTATTTTTATTTAAGTTCAACATTGGGATAGTGGAGTTAAATGATTTTTTTAATGATATGTAGTAACAGTCATATCTTCACTGTTTTATCAACAGTATTTATTTTTCAGTATTCTTTGAGAGTGAACAAAATTTAATTTAGCTTCTATCATTATAGTCTTATATTAAGAAGTCTTCCAAGAGTTTGAAAGTAGGGTTGAATTTTGCAGGGCCACTGCTTAGAAGATCACCAAATAAATGCTGAAATGTGAAAAAATCAAAACCTATTATTTTCATGGACTTTTTAGTATGTATACCACTTACATACTAAGTCTTACATACTAAGTTTTACATACAAAATTTACATACCAAGTTTTAGTACAACTAGAAACTGTAGTTTTGTGAAATTAGCTCCTTCTTAATATCTTATCCTGAGAACTGCCATGTGACTTAGCAGGCACATCTAGAATAATGAATTAAACCATCCAGCTCTGGGTCAGATGCTAACTAGAGAAAGGACTCCTCCCAAAAAATAAATATGAACATTTTCAACCATACTTGAATATTTATCCTGGATTAGTATATTTCATATTAACATTCTTCAAAGAGAAGTGACCTGAGTGAATAAGAATTAGGATAGGAGACTATTACTATGGGAATAGAAAAAAACCTGATGAACCTGATTAAGCGTTGGTAACTAATTGCAGGAGAAGGTTGCTACACACAATAAAGAGGACTTGAGGGTTGTAGATATAAAAAAAATTAGTCTTCTTTATATTTTTGCCTAGGGCTAGCCCAGGGGCTTTAGAAATGGATGGCTAGACTGTGGCTGACAGCAGGATTGCAAAAATTAAGGTCATTTTTATGTACAGGTCTGTATTTTTTGAACTCTTTGACTGCATTTTCATGTAAAATTTAAGTCCTTTTGTTGCCATGTTGTCACAATAAGGAAGGAAGTGTGTATTTAGAAGGTATCCATAGAAGCCCGTCAGACCAAGGATCTGTGAAATATAGTTTTGTCAAGAAAGGCACCTGTGAGTCTATTACAAGTGCAATACAGTGTGGTCTGTAATGAATCCCCAACCTTAGAGAGCTCTAAATATAGAATAGATAGTCAGGTCTTTGGATGGTTTAAGCATTAAACTGCATAAAGGAAAGGATCTCCTCAGATGACCTCTCAGTGCCCCTTGCAGCTCTGTAATTCCAAGTCTGAGACAGTTGTCTTATGACGTGCACTGAGCATATGGATGTGTGCAAGTATGTTTAGTGTGTATATATATATAGATATATATAGAGATGTGTGTGTATATATGTATGTATATATACATAAATATACCATAGTAACATTGTGTTTAATATTTATAATGTTTCTTTTTTCTTATCCTGTTATATCCTGCAGAATTTGTTTTTTTCTCCCTTTCTCTGTGTATTTGCTTTATATACAAAAATATATACTTACTTACTTTTGAAGTTGAATAGCCAACATATGTAACTCTTAAAGGTTTAGTTTCCTCATTAAGCATTCTTACAATTTTATCCCTGATATTTTCTTAACAGAAAAGCCATGTGTGTCTGTTTAATTTTAAATATTGTGAGTAAGGGGTGAAAGGCATATTTTCAATATAGTATGAGTTTTGTTGTTTACTAGGAGAAAGAAATATAAAGCATGTAGTTTAGTTTGGAGACCTGTGATATTTACAGATACCAGTAGAGAATGAAGATGTAGGATAGAATTAATATCTGCTTGCATTTTGTTATTGTTTGTGGAACAATAAAAGGTTTTCTGGCATAGTCATTCTGATAGAGGCATGAGACTGCAGAGGATTAAACATTTATGCATTGTGATTTGGCTCTGAGGCATGATAACTACAGTTGGTCTAGAAACTGAAGTACAGAAATGCCATGTGACTTAGCAGACACATCTAGAATAACGAATACAACCATCAAGCTCTGGGTCAGATGCTAACTAGAGAAAGGACTCCTCCCAAAAAATAAATATGAACATTTTCAACCATATTTACATTCAAGATGAAAAGTAATCTGCTTTGTCATGAGTCCTGGGACAGGCATCGTACAGAAAGCTCAAAGAATTGTACATTGTTGTTTTAAGAACTAACACAGTAGTTGTTTCTTGCTAGTAAAATTATCTGCAAGAAGCTGGTCAAGGTCAGAATAGAGATTTCATCAGGATGCATGTAATTGCTTACAAATCTTTGCTACTTTTTTGCTTACACTAAAGGACAAAGCATTTTCATTTTCAGCTTTCAAATATTCCTCCTCACATTTTAACACCACAGGGACTTCCATGGATTTGTGAATATTTGTATGTATGTGAGCTTGATAACAATCATAAATTTACAAACTTTAAAACACAGGCTATTCTTGGCCACTTGCTCCCAGACAACAGTGATAGGATTCCACTTACCCTAAAGCCAGTTCTGGTCTGCATTTGTTGCCTTTGCCAAATTGCCATCTGGTTGCTTTGTCATCCCTAGTCAGCTCCCTTATGTGATTAGGAAGGAACACTTCTTTGGGCAAGATGCTAGGTGCAGCTGTTAATAGGCACCAAGGATTTCTTCCTAGTACTTGGAACAAAATGGTTATTATCATCAGCAGCAACTTGAAAATAGAAAATTTGAAACTCTGCTCATGTGACATAAAAATATTCCCAGAAATATAAACTTTGTATGTAATAGGTAACAAATTGAAAAGAGCTTCAAAGTTTATGCTATGTTCTTTAAAAAGTCAAAACAATCTAATGACAATTTACTATCATATCTAAAAATTTTTAAGGAACTTTGCCTTGCCTCATAACTTCTGGTTTCTCTTTGGACTAGCTTGATTGAGTAATTATTTCTGTTCATAGTGCATTAGGTTCTTGTAGGGTTTATAAAAAAGTGGAAGAAATGGCTGGACAAACCTTCTCAACACAGGACTCTCCAGAGAAGAGATTGACGGATGCTGCTTCTAGCAGAAGAATTGATGAGTCTTCTTTCTCCCTGTGTTTCTGGCTATTTCATAACTGCATTGGAACAATCGGAGTATGGATGGGGTATAAAACCTGGTATGAAGCACACATACTAGTTTATAAGGAGAATGAGATAGATGGTCAGAAAGAAGTTTTTTGTCCCCGATTCCTAGGACCAAGCTGGCCTGGCCCTTCATTGGTCAAGATCACATAATTTATGTCTAAGACAGAAGTCAAGTCCAAATTACCAAGAAGTGGAAAGGCTAGGGAGAGAGACAGCACTACACCAGCAGTGTAGGTGAGATGTGGTAAAGAGGCCAAGTGGGCATACCATGCATGGAAACTAACCTTTAACTCACTTATGCAAGGGTCCCTGCAATATATTGAGTTCTGGATAATCAGACATCTCGTATTAGGAGAAGGAGCTGTGAGGAGATGGTGAGAGGGGCTGATAGTTATGTTTTCCAACAGTCTCCTCTCCTAAGGAGAAGAAGTGCTTTCCTATGGAAAGTTGAAACATAAGACAAGAACAGTTCATCATAATAATCCTTGCTTTTAAGAAATCTATGGTTTTCTTGATGTGTGCAGACACATAAAAACAAAGCAGTAATTAAAAAATACCCAACAGTATGGTATACTGTGTTAATCTGTGACTTTTAGAATGTGGAAGTTTTCTACGATATACTGGAGACATTGCACTGAGTTAGTTTATGTAAAAGTTGCTGTCACTTTACCCTGCACTTATTAAAACCAACATATAAAAGACTTCATACTAATTACAAAGGCATAAATTTTACAGAATGGAGAGATTGTGTGTATTAGTCCATTTTCACACTGCTGATAAAGACATATCTGAGACTGGGCAATTTACAAAGGAAAGAGATTTAATTGGACTTATGGTTCCACATGGCTGGGGAAGCCTCAGAATCATGGTGGAAGTCAAGGAGGAGTAAGTCACATATTACGTGGATGACAGCAGACAAAGAGATCTTGTGCAGGAAAACTCCCCCTTACAGTAACCATCAGATCTTGTGAAACTCACTCACTGTCATGAGAACAGCAAGGGAAAGACCTGCCCCATGATTCAATCACCTCCCACCTGGTCCCTCCCACAACACATGGGAATTCAGGATGAGATTTGGGTGGGGACACAGCTAAACCATATCATTGTGAAACAAGAATGAAAGACACATCTCTTCAATGTATTCAGTAGACATTTATTTTGTTTTTATTATGAGAAGCAGTATTTCGCTAGTGGTTGAGAATTTCAGCTTTGGAGCCACAAAGTCCTGGATTTGCCACCATTGCCATGCAGTAGTTGTATGACCTTGTAAAAGACATTTACCCTTATTGAGACTATTTTCTTATATGACAAATAGGGACAATAATAGAAATTATCTATTAGGATTGTTGTGAAAAAAAAAATGTAAAGCATCTAGTACATAGTTCCTGGCCCATAACCATTAATAATGAAGATTATTTACATTACCAGTAGTGTATTGGCTGAAATACAATAGATACAAGTAAAATTCCTCTTTTGAATGGGAGGTGATTAGCTAGGACTGAAGTTAGTGAAAAAATTTGTGTCTGTGTTGTGTTTAGAGGATCAGGTGTGAATATAAGGCAGTAGGAATAATTTAATAAAGTGTGCCAACAGTATTTTCCCTTGTGTCACAAAAGTATGTAGACATGCTACATCTCTAAAATAAAAACAGGAACAAAAACAATTTTTCTTTCCAGAGAACAGCTTGTGCCCCATATATAACTGAATCTTAAAATACATTTTATTAGGATGCCTATTACCACCTCAGCATGCCCATAACACCCCATTGAGAATCTCAGGAGCAATTCCTCCATATTGATGGTAGCAACATATTATTTTCTAATGTTCATGATTAGTTTGTTTTTGACATAGTAAAATCTAATATTCTTAAATTGCATGTGTAGTAACCATGAATACATAATTTTGAACCATTAGACTGATTCTAAGAGTAATGTATAAGAGACCCAGCTTCTTTTAGCCACCCTGGAGGCAGGAACCGGTTTGTCTTGTTCACACACAGACCTCAAGTGCATAACAGGTGCCTGGCACATAGTGTTCAATAAATATATAGAGTTGCTAAGAGAATGAAAAATCTATGGTCGCACTTCACCTATTATGGTACCCAGAAGATCATTCCCTAGTAGAGTGACAAGGATATTTGGAATCGAATAGCTAAGTATGAATACAAAAGTGTTAGGGTATCTTGGAGACAGTTTTCTGTACATTGGGTTGTTTTGTAGATTAAGTAAGATAACAGAGAAACAACTTGAGAAACTAACATTATGATACATACTCTTAAAAGTTATAACTTCATTTGAGCACCATATTACCTAGTTTTTTTATTTCATTCGTAGTTGTACTCCTTTGAATGCAAACTGAGAAAGTCAATTAACATTATTTTTAGATGATAACACTAAAATTCCACCTAAACTAGCGGTCCTTAAAAAGCGTAGAACACTTTTAACTGCAGGAAGACAGCTGTGTATTCTTAACATGCACCTCGTTTGATAAAGGAGAAAAAGCATGATAATAGATAGATGAAGAAAATGTCTATTGATGCTTTTAATAAATTCTGCTATTCTAGTGCCTAGAACAAGGAAGCTAAAGGTAAAAATATGCACTAGAAATTTTGAAATCAGGGACTTTGATTTCATTCTCTAACATATTTGGTGGGCATGATAGACATTTAAATATACTGTATCAATTGTACATTTAGTAAACATTTCTTCATTCGTTCAGCTAAAATTCATTAAGTTCTTTTGAAATATGTTGATGTATTAATTTGGCTTGTCTTTGTAGGTCCAGTTGATAGGCAGTCACAATAGATTGCCTTAGAAAGACAAGAGCTGCCTGATTTCTAGTCAAGACAGAGATATTATAGTTAGAAGGTTAAAGTTTGGCACAAATAGCCTAGATCAGAATTCCAGCCCACTTACTTTTTAGTAACTTAATTTTGTGCAAGTTATTTAACATAAGTCTTGATCTTTTATCTGTAAAGTAGGCATACTATTGTCTATGCCATACAGCTGTTATGAAGAGTAAATAATACTACGATTGAAGGGCATTTGTTACAGTATCTATCATACAAAGCATGCTCAGCAACTGGCAGCTCTTGTTATTTATGAACTCTGAACTTTACTAATGGTAATTATCTATGAAAATATATCAGATAGGTACACTCTGTCTCATATGCCATACTTCAGTGATGACAAGTTAAGACTTCATGGTGTTTTGTATTTTCTCCCGCTTTAAAACCTATGATTCTTTAATTATATTTAGAACATTTAAAGTCTGAATATTGGAAAATAACTTTGTACTGTGTGTATACAAATTACAAATTTGACCATGTAAGTATAAAACTTACTGAATTATCAAATATCTGATCTCATTTTTGTGGCATTAATTGATCCAAGTAATTTACCATCTGTCAATCCCTGTGGATAGCTGGAAAGCCCAAGTTAGATAGATTGTTTAAAGAAAGCACACTTTGTTTTCCAAAAATTGAAAAAAACCATGCTAGCTTTATGAGCTGACTAGCTAAACCAAGAAGAAATTAAAAAGAAAAATACTTAAATAGCATCAGAGGAAGTAATGAGTATAGTCTTACTATAGTCCTTGTAACTTCTCTGAAGAAAATACAAAAACAGTTTCTTCGAAGTGCACCAAGTTCTGTGAGTTTCAGAAATATAGAAAGTGTTCTCATGTAAAATATAAAAAAGGTTGAAGTGAAGGAATTAGTTTGCATTGCATGTGTAATCACCTTAAAGTAATAAATTAATGAAGTATCTCAAATCAAGTTTATGGACTTTCCTGTCATATTTTAATAAAAGGGAAGCTTTAAGAATTAATGTATCCAAAGGAACTGAAAGCTTATATTCACACAGAAACCTGCACTTGGATAGTTATAGCAGCCTTTTTCATAATTGCCAAAGCTTGGAAGCAACCAAGATGTTCCTTAGCAGGTGAATGGATAAATTAAGTGTGACATATCCAGACAATAGAATGTTATTCAGCATTAAAAAACAAATAAGCAATATAAAGACGTGGCGGGTCGAGGAAACTTAAATACGTATTACTAAGTGAAAGAAGCTACTCTGGAAAGGCTACATACTGTATGACTTCAACTATATGACATTCTAGAAAAAGGGAAAACTATGGAGACAGTAAAATGATCAGTGGTTTCCAGGGATTGCTGGGAGGAAGGGCTGAATGGGTGAGTGCAGAGTATTTTTAGGGCAGTGAAACTACTCTGTATGATACTATAATGGTGGACACATGTCATTATAAATTTGTCCAAACCCATAGGATATGCAACACTAAGCATGAACTCTAATGAAATTACAGACTCTGGGTGATAATGATGTGTAAATATAGGCTGTGCATGTGTAGGAGCAGGGGGTATAGGGGAAATCTCTATAACTTCTGCTCAATTTTTTAGTGAACCTAAAACTGCTCTAAAAAATAAAATCTGTTAAAAATTAATTATCATGTCAACAAAGAGGTAATTCTTTCTGCTCAGAAAGAATTTTTAGTCTGAGGCAATGAGGATGTGGGCTGGCAAGAATATTTATTTCAACACAGTGGATAAGAGCAAACTGTTGGAAACAATCAAAATGTGGGCACTGTTTCAGTAAGGTATATCCATATGAAAGTATCCAAAGTAATTTTCTAGAGGTCTGTTTTGTGGCAGATTCCATCAGTTGAATTCCTAATACCTTCTCCTTTCTTCTTGTATGCTAACAAAACCCAGATATTGTTCAGGGTAGCAGTGTCCACTGCTCCAGGCACAAAATGATGACAATCCTGTTTCTACTTTCCTAGCTTTTTTTTGCAATTAGGTGTAGTGGTGTGTTCCAGTTCTGGTCAATGAAATGTAAGGGAAGTCTAATGGATGCTTTTGAGAAAGCTTTTCTCTCCTAATAAAGGGGGCAAATGTGAATGCCAACAATCCTCCACTGCAGACCTTATGTTAAGTGAGAAAAAGTTAGTTATTTGTTAAGCAAGAGTCGGTTGGGTTTTCTGTTATTGGGACTCTGTGATGTGCTGCCCAGATCCTTTTTTGAGACTTCCTGATAGTGGGAGTACTACTGATTGACAGCTTTTATCTGTCACTTATCTCCAGGAGTTGCACTCAGTTGAAGTCAGCTGCCTTGCTCAGTGTCATACCCCCTTCCCAGGGGCCAGGCCACATCAAAATACACAGGAGTATAAGGGCCCAGCCTTCTTAATTTGGGCAAACTCTGCCAGGCTCTCTCAGCACCAGAGCTGGAGTCCTTCTGGATACTCTACCTTTCTGCCTAATCATTCTTTTTTTTCTTTCCCTGTAGATATTGATTTCAAGAGCATTTCCAAGTAATTTTCCAGCTCAGATACACACACACACACACACACAGACACACACACACACACAATCTTATTTCATTGTCTTATACATTCTATTACTCAAGTAATAGTATATAAAGCATTAGAGTTTTTGAAATAACTCTAACATTTTACAGAAATGACAGTGAAATATGAGTTAATGTAACTATTAGGGATTGGAAAAACAAGTGTCTTTGCTACTCTCACCAATAGATGGAAACCAGATGCGTCCGTAGGTTTTTTTCCGTACACCAAGCAATCAATTTTCCTTTGGACACCAGTTGGGTGTCCTAAAATGCAATTGTGATATTATGTACCTTGAGATAGTGTCAGATCCTACAGGTCAAGGTCTCAGTTCCACTAGACTGCCCCTATATCAGGTGCCACTTGCAAGCCCCAGGTTGAGATCTGTGCTTCTGACCAGTTGGTTATAAATTGGGGTTCCCATGACCCCCTACTTAGGCTTGATTAATTCGCTATATCAGCTCACATAACTCAAGGAAGCACTATGCTTACTTTTACCCATTTATTATAAAGGATACTACAAAGGCTACAGATGAATAACCAGATTAAATAGATGGGGATAAGGTAAGGTATGGGAAAGGGGGTGCCACACTCCTGGTAGCTCCACAATTTGAGCAATCTGGAAACTCTCAGAAATCTGTCTTTTTGGATCCCTCGTATACTGTTGGTGGGAATGTAAGTTAGTACAACTACTGTGGAGAACAGTTTGGAGGTTCTTCAGGAAACTAAAAACTGGAGCTACCATATGATTCAGCAATCCCGCTATTGGGTATATACCCCAAAGAAAGGATGGCAGTATATCCAAGAGATAACTACAGTCTCATGTTTGTTGCAGCACTCTTAACAATAGCCAAGATTTGTAAACAACCTAACTGTCCATCAGCAGATGAATGGATGAAGAAAATGTGGTACATACACACAGTGGAGTACTATTCTGCCATAAAAAGAATGAGATCCTGTCATTTGCAACAGCATGATGGAACTGTAGGTCATTATGTTAGCTGAAATAAGCCAGACACAGAAAGACAAACATCACATGTTCTCACTTATTTGTGGGAACTAAAAATCAAAACAATTGAATACATGGAAATAGAGAGTAGAAGGATGGGTACCAGAGGCTGGGAAGGCTGGTGGGAGGTAGAGGAGAGGTGGGGACAGTTAATGGTTATTAAAAAAAAAAGCAGAAAGAATAAGACCTACTATTGACTATAGGAACAACATAGTGCCTATAGTCAGTAATTATACATTTGAAAATAACTGTTTAACAGTAAATTAGATTGTTAGTAACACAAAGAATAAATGCTTGAAGGGATGGATGCTCCATTCTTCATGGTATATTTATTTCACATTGCATGCCTGTATCAAAACATCTCATGTACCGCATAAACATATACACCTATTATGTACCAACAGACATTTAAAAATTAAAAATTAAAAAATAGAAATCTGTCCTTTTAGGTTTATTTGGAGGCTTCATTACCTAGGCATGATTGAATCATTGGCCATTGGTGATCAACTCAACCTTTGTTCCCTCTTCCTTCCCCTGAAGTTGTGTGGGTGGGTGGGAAATGAAAGTTCCTTTCTTTTTCTAATCATATGGCTGGTTCCCCTGGCAAATACTCCCCCATCCTGAGGCTATCCAGGCTATGCTAATTAGTCATCTAATCAGCATAAAAAAGACACTACTGCTTGTAGATTCCAAGGGTTTTAGAAGCTATTTGCCAGGAACCAGAGGCAGATACCAAATATATAGTTCTTATATCATAATATCACAGTATTTGGTGCCGTGCTAGGTTTGGTGCTATGTAAGAACAGGAATAGAAACAGATGTTTTTAAAGCTTTCTATATCATGGTGAAATGCTTTTTGGCCCTTGATGTTGCAAATCAAGACTTGAATGTGAAATTTTAGGTGAACTTCATCTTGGTGAATTTCAACTCTGGAACGATTCAGCTTTGGCAGAAAACTTCAAGTCACTTTTGTCTATAGTCAGCAAGAAAATGGATGCTTACTGACCTTTAAATTTCAAAAGAACTATTTCAAATCAATTTTGTAAGAGACCTTTCGATGATAATATGCAAACCCATCAGTCCAAAAAGAGCACCTTCTTTGAAAAAAGTGATGAAGGATCAATAAAAATTGTTTTCAGAAATCTCTATTTATAAAGCTTTGCATGAATAGGATAGTTATGGTAATATAAATGTTTTGAAGGCCGGGCGCGGTGGCTCAAGCCTGTAATCCCAGCACTTTGGGAGGCCGAGACGGCCGGATCACAAGTCAGGGATCGAGACCATCCTGGCCTAAACCCCGGTGAAAACCACCGTCCTCTAACTAAAAAATACAAAAAACTAAGCCGGGCGAGGTGGGGGCGCCTGTAGTCCCAGGCTACTCGGGAAGGCTGAGGCAAGGAGAATGGCATGAACCCAAAAAGGCGGAGCTTGCAGTGAGCTGAGATCCGGCCCACCTGCACTCCCAGCTTGGTGACAGAGCGGAACCTTCCGTCTCAAAAAAAAAAAAAAAAAAAATATATATTATATATTATAATATATATATATATATATATATATATAAATGTTTTGAAACCTTTTAGATTATTCAAGTCTTTACATTTATTGTAACTGTCTTTGAGCTAAGTATCAGTTTTGGCTACAATTTCAAAACCATTTTTTCAACAGATTCATCTTTCACTTATGAAAAAAGAGATTGTCAATCTTTTTGCTAATCTCCTTACCTGTGTGCTATACGTTTTTCAAGCATCTGATAAACAGAGACTCGAAGATTATCCCAATCTTTTGTAACAAGGAACCTACCCATTGCTGTACCCAGCTGAAGTCAGCAGTCTTTAGGTTTGCAAATAGTGATTTTGTAACAGATTTGTAATTTGGAATCTTCTTCTGAGATTTCTGTCATTAAAATACTTTTAAAAAGGGCATTGTAACAGAATACTCATTTAAAATATTATAGACCAAACCCATACATATTTTAACTTTTTATTAATGTTAGAACAGCAGAATTGATCTACAGACTGTAATGGGCTTCTACTTGTTACTTACTTTTTTCTCCAAATGAAGAACACCTACAAATTGTGGTAATATTTGCTGAAAATCCTATTTAATCATTTCATTACCCCTTTTGTTTTTCCATAAAATATTATCTAATATCTAATCAAAGTCACTATAATTGCTATCATGATAATGATTTGTTAACATGAAACAATTTTTCCAACTCTGTAATAAAACAAATTATTGTGTAATTAAAAATGTGCATAAACCCAACTGTACATAAGTTACTCTTCCAGTTCTCTCCTTTGCCTCTCTTCTCTAGGAAAGTAAAATTGACTGAAGAAAAAAAATATGTATGGAGGGAAACTTTATGTAATCAGTGCTTAATTAATCTGGTATAATCCTTCTTCAGAACCTTGGGATCAGCAAGTCCTGGCACTTATAAAATTAGTGAGCTTGGGTTACAATAGATTTTGTTTTTTCACACTCATGTATGGTAAAAGTTACCATGTTTTGAAGCATCTCGATGTGCCCATCTCCTTACATATAATATTGCTAATGCTCACAAACTTGATATTTGCTTCTCACAGAAAAGCAATCCTAGATTTGCTAAATAAGTTTGCCCAATATTGCATAGCAATTAAGTGGAAGAGTTAAGGTTAAAATTTATGGTGTCTACTCCAATGCAATATTTTTCCCATTATCTTATTAACATTGCCCCGTCCCCTACCCTGGAGGCACCCCCTTACTCCCCCACATGCATATGTGCAGACACACACACACACATATACACACTTTTTTTTCTGACTGCTGTTAGCCTAATTAGGCTGTTAGCCTAATTAGTAGCACCCAGTTCTCTAAAACCTGAAGTCATGATGGCATATTGTGTTATCTCCTTCCCAGAGTACATGTCTCTGGACCATCCCACACCTGAAATATTTTCTCAAAGTAAACAGAATCTTCCTGCTTCATATTTAATTCTTTCTGAGACTGCCGTCTAAATTATACTGAGGATTATGTATTTAATAATGGCTTACTCCATTATTTTTCCTAGAGAGCAAAATTAATATTTTAACCCAGAATAATAAATGGGTACACAAATATCTTGATACCACAAGAGATATTTTTCCTTATTTAGAGGATTTTTTTCAGCTAAAAAAAAAATTTTCTTAAAACTTTTAGAAAATCATACAAAACAAACAGGAAAGTCCACTTTGCTTATGAACAATGGCCATTCTAGAGCTTTCAGCACTTACTGCAATGAAGTTATGGTAATTCCTTATGAAATGGGTAAGATTACAGCTGACAGAATTTTCAGTAGCCTAAAAAATAGATGGGTGTATTAATAAATGTAATTTGACTTGGCAAGGGTTTTTGTTTAACATTATATTACCAAGAGACCTTATAAAGATTACCTACTAGTTTACTATATAAATAATAATATACATAATGTATATTACATGCATAATAGATTGCCTATTAATCTACCTTAGCATCGTTAAAAACAGTTAACTTTTTTTTTATAGATTATTATGTCAGTACTTACATAGCTCCTATGTACTATGTATAATGATGCTTTCTATAAATGTAGAGATGAAGATGAATAGGAAATACTTTCTGTCTTCAAGACTTTCAGTATGTGGGTGAAATCAGCAGCATTTGTTATTTAACATTTATAGTACCATATAATATATGCAGATTTCCCAAAGAATCACTCCAGGAAGCTTTCAAAATAGAGTCCATAATGTCTTCCAAATCTTGTCCAGTAATGTGAGAAGGAGAGTAGACAAAAATCCCTCAATAAGCCAATTCTTAGAGTGCGTGCTTCACATGCAAATAGAATTGTAGAAACAGCTTTGGCTAAGCCATCTCCTTACCATTCCTAAGGCAAATATACAAATTAAACTCTGATTTCAGAACCAGCTTACAATTAAAATAAATAATTCAGTTTTCACTTGGTGCAATAAATCAGCGTATTTATTTTGCACGAATATTACGTAAACATTTTGGGTTCTATATAGATTGTAGACACTTGCTCTTAAAGAACATGCTGTAGCGATAGGAAAAGAAGGTAGCAAAGATATTATAGAATTAGGACAAGATGTTATATAATTGAGTAAAATGCATAATATAGGCCAGAACTGTTCTGTAGAAATAAGTGAGTCACGTGTGTGTTTTTGTTATCTCATAGCCATATTTTAAAAAAGTTAAACAGGTGAAATTAATTTTATTAATAAATGTATTAAATTTAATATACCTAAAATATTATAATTTAACATGTAATTAATATAAAATTATTGAGACATTTATAATTTTTATACTAAATCTTTGAAATCCTGTGTGTATTTACATTTATGGAACATCTTAATTTGGACAAGATGCATTTAAAAGTACCAATACCCATGTGTGGCTATAGGCTACTATTTTGGACAGTTCAGGATAAGGTTAGAATTACAGATGTTCAGAGAAAGAGAAGAGATATATAGTATATGCAACACTTGTTCTGGGTCATGAAAGTTGTGTAGAATTTGTGTAGATGGAGGGCAAGACTTTATAATAGTAAGGAGGAATGCCAGATTTTGAAACACTGTTTCCTGAAGATTATCATAATAGTTCCAGCTGTTGAACAGGTTACGTTTATCATATACTTCAGGTTACTATTAAGGAAAGTTGATACATAATTTAAGGAGTGTATAATACCCAATTAGTTATTCTTACTATTTTTTCCTAAGGACATTGGACAAAACCATAAGGTTATACAGTATTTCCAAAGAGGTATTGATTAAGTATAATAGTAATCTTTCAAGATATTATGAAAGTATAATTTTTTGGTTTAAATGTTTGAAAAACTAAGTAACTCTTCTTGGTGATTCATAATGAACCCTGACATACTACATTTTCTTGGATTCTTGGATGTTCTGTAAGTAAAACCTTTTTTTTTTTTTTTTTTTTTTTGAGGCTGAGTGTCACTCTGTCACCCAAGCTGCTGGAATGCAGTGGCACCATCTTGGCTCACTGCAACCTCCGCCTCCCAGGTTCAAGTGATTCTCATGCCTCAGCCTCCTGAATAGCTGGGGTTACGGGCACCCGTCACAATGCCTGGCTAACTTATTTTAGTAGAGTTGGGGTTTTGCCATGTTGTCCAGGCTGGTCTCAAACTCCTGACCTTAGGTGATCCACCTGCCTTGGCCTCCCAAAGTGCTGGAATTACAGGCATGAGCCACTGTGACTGGCTGTAAGTAAATCATTTAAATTTTGTTTTTTACAGTCTTCCCAAACTGGCTGGACTAAGGGTCTCATTTTCACAGCACTGCTGTTAATATTGATGGATCTGGTATCCTATAGAATATAGGCTTGAGAACACTGCTCTAATGCATTTTATATTTTCAGAAGTCTGTGTAAGATATATTTGAGGAGTGTTTTATCACTACTTCTATGATTTAGGAATGCTTTCTAATTCTGTCTTTCTGATTACATGGCAAGTCTGTCACATTTAGGTGATGAGATTTATTCATTTATTCACTGAAATTACTGCCTTTCTTCTCATTTATAGAAATGCATTTTTTGTGAACCACAGCTGCTTATGTGATTTCTAATGGCTCATGTAAATTGATAAATGGTAGACATAGTACTTTGTTTGTAACTCATTAAATATTATTTTGTTAAAATGTCCAGGAATATTTGCAATCTGTATTCGATTATCCATATATTTTTAACTGATTTTCAAAAAATAATAGTAAACTGTAAAGTTTTCAAAAAGTATTATTACTTAACACTCACAAGGTACATGCCTTGTCTCAAGAAACAACTAAGATTTCTGTAGATACGCACAATGTAGACACAGATACTATCATGATTTGCCACAGGGCTGGACTTTTAAAAATTTAATTGTTTATGATAAAATAGTTGATGATTTTTTCTTTTTTTTTTTTTATTAGACTTTAAGTTCTGGGATACATGTGCACAACATGCAGGTTTGTTACATAGGTATACACATGCCATGGTGATTTGCTGCACCCATCAACCTGTCATCTACGTTAGGTATTTCTCCTAATGCTATCCTTCCCCATCTCCCCTGCCATCAGACCCCAGTGTGTGATGTTCCCTTCCCTATGTCCATGTGTTCTCATTATTCAACTCCCACTTACAAGTGAAAACATGCAGTGTTTGGTTTTCTGTTCCTGTGTTAGTTTGCTGAGAATGATGGTTTCCAGCTTCATCCATGTCCCTGCAAAGGACATGACCTCATCCCTTTTTATGGCTGCATAGTAT
The DNA here is from genome assembly GCF_001698545.2 of Rhinopithecus bieti. Classification (NCBI taxonomy): domain Eukaryota; kingdom Metazoa; phylum Chordata; class Mammalia; order Primates; family Cercopithecidae; genus Rhinopithecus; species Rhinopithecus bieti. The sequence continues at coordinate 327,948 of NW_016825575.1, read as the reverse complement.
TCCATGGTGTATATGTGCCACATTTTCTTTGTCCAGTTTATCATTGATGGGTATTTGAGTTCGTTCCAAGTATATGCTATTGTGAATAGCGCTGCAGTAAACATATGTGTGCATGTGTATGTATAGTAGAATGATTTGTAATCCTTTGGGTATATACCAGGTAATGGGATTGCTGGGTCAGATTGTAATTCTGGATCTAGACCCTTGAGGAATCACCACATTGTCTTCCACAATGGTTAAACTAATTTATACTCCCACCAGGAGTGTAAAAGCGTTCCTATTTCTCCACATTATCTGCAGCATCTGTTATTTCCTGACTTTTTAATGATCACCATTCTAACTGGCGTGAGATGGTATCTCATTGTGATTTTGATTTGCATTTCTCTAATGACCAGGGATGCTGAGCTTTTTTTCCTGTTTGTTGGCTGCATAAATGTCTTTTTTTCAGAAGTGTCTGTTCATATCCTTCACCCACTTTGGTTGGGGTTTTTTGTTTTTTCTTGTAAATTTGTTTAAGTTTCTTATAGATTCTGGATATTAGCCCTTTGTCAGATGGATAGATTGCAAAAATGTTCTCCCATTCTGTAGGTTGCCTGTTCACTCTGATGATAGTTTCTTTTGCTGTGCAGAAGCCCTTTAGTTTAATTAGATCCCATTTGTCAATTTTGGTTTTTGTTGCCATTGCTTTTGGTGTTTTAGTCATGAAGTCTTTGCCCATGCCTACATCCTAAATGGTATTGCCTAGGTTATCTTCTAGAGTTTTTATATTTTTAGGTCTTACATTTAAGTCTTTAATCCATCTTCAGTTAATTTTTGTATAAGTTGTAAGAAAGGGGTCCAGTTTCAATTTTCTGCATATGGCTAGCCAGTTTTCCCAACACCATTTGTTAAATAGGGAATCCTTTCCCTTTTGATTGTTTTTGTAAGGTTTGTCAAAGATCAGATGGTTGTAGATGTGGTATTTCTGAGGACTCTCTTGTGTTCCATTGGTCTATATATCTGTTTTGGTACCAGTACCATGCAGTGTTGGTTACTGTAGCCTTGTAGTATAGTTTGAAGTCAGGAAGCATGATGCCTCCAGCTTTGTTCTTTTTGCTTAGGATTGTCTTGGCTATATGGGCTCTTTTTTGGTTCCATGTGAAACGTAAAGTAGTTTTTTTCTGATTCTTTGAAGAAAGTCAATGGTAGTTTGATGGGGATAGCATTGAATATATAAATTACTTTGAGTAGTATGGCCATTTTCATGATATTGATTCTTCCTGTCCATGAGCATGGAATGTTTTTCCATTTGTTTGTGTCCTCTCTTATTTCCTTGAGCAGGGGTTTGTAGTTTTCCTTGAAGAGGTCCTTCACATCCCTTGTAAATTGTATTCCTAGGTATTTAATTCTCTTTGTAGAAATTGGTTAATGGAAGTTCACTCAAGATTTTGCTCTCTGTTTGTTCGTTATTGGTGTAGAGGAAGGCTTGTGATTTTCACACATTGATTTTGTATCCTGAGACTGCTGAAGTTGCTTATCAGCTTAAGGAGATTTTGGGCTGAGATGATGGGGTTTTCTAAATATCCAATCATGTCGTCTGTAAACAGAGATAATCTGACGTTCTCTCTTCTTATTTGAATACCTTTTATTTCTTTCTCTTGCCTGATTGCCCTGAGCAGAACTTCCAATACTATGTTGAATAGGAATGGTGAGAGAGGGCATCCTTGTCTTGTGCCAGTTTTCAAAGGGAATGCCTCCAGCTTTTGCCCATTCAGTATGATATTGGCTGTGGGTTTGTCATAAAGAGCTCTTATTATTTTGAGATCGGTTCCCTCAATACCTAGTTTATTGAGAGTTTTTAGCATGAAGGGGTGTTGAAATAGAGAGGTATGAAGGCCTTTTCTGCATGTGTTGAGGTAATCATGTGGTTTTTGTCTTTGGTTCTGTTTACGTTTATTGATTTGCGTATGTTGAACCAGTCTTGCATCCCAGGTATGAAGCCTACTTGATTTGTGGTGGATAAGCTTTCTGATGTGCTGCTAGATTCAATTTGCCAGTATTTTATTGAGCATTTTTGCATCGATGTTCCTCAGGGATATTAGCCTGAAATTTTCTTTTTTTGTTGTATTTCTGCCAGGTTTTGGTATGAGGATGATACTGGCTTCATAAAACAAGTTAGGAAGGAGTCTCTCTTTATCTATTCTTCAGAATAGTTTCAAAAGTAATGGTACCAGCTCCTCTTTGTACTTCTGGTAGAATTCGGCTATGAACTCATCTGGTCCTGGGCTTTTTTTTGGTTGGTAGGCTATTAATTACTGCCTGAATTTCAGAACTTGTTACTGGTTTATTCACGGATTTGACTTCTTCCTGGTTTAGTATTGAGAGGGTGTATGTGTTCAGGAATTTATCTATTTCTTCTAGATTTTCTAGTTTATTTGCGTAGAGGTGTTTATAGTATTCTCTGATAGTTTGTATTTCTGTGGGATCAGTGGGGATATCCCCTTTATCATTTTTTATTATGTCTATTTGATTCTTCTCTATTTTCTTCTTTATTAGTCTGGCTAGCATTCTTTCTATTTTGTAATCTTTTCAAAAAACCAGCTTCTGGGTTCATTGATTTTTTTGAAGGGTTTTTTGGTGCCTCTATCTCCTTCAGTTCTGCTCTGATCTTAGTGATTTCTTGTCTTCTGCTAGCTTTTGAATTTGTTTGCTCTTGCTTCTCTGGTTCTNTCTTTGAAGAAAGTCAATGGTAGTTTGATGGGGATAGCATTGAATATATAAATTACTTTGAGTAGTATGGCCATTTTCATGATATTGATTCTTCCTGTCCATGAGCATGGAATGTTTTTCCATTTGTTTGTGTCCTCTCTTATTTCCTTGAGCAGGGGTTTGTAGTTTTCCTTGAAGAGGTCCTTCACATCCCTTGTAAATTGTATTCCTAGGTATTTAATTCTCTTTGTAGAAATTGGTTAATGGAAGTTCACTCAAGATTTTGCTCTCTGTTTGTTCGTTATTGGTGTAGAGGAAGGCTTGTGATTTTCACACATTGATTTTGTATCCTGAGACTGCTGAAGTTGCTTATCAGCTTAAGGAGATTTTGGGCTGAGATGATGGGGTTTTCTAAATATCCAATCATGTCGTCTGTAAACAGAGATAATCTGACGTTCTCTCTTCTTATTTGAATACCTTTTATTTCTTTCTCTTGCCTGATTGCCCTGAGCAGAACTTCCAATACTATGTTGAATAGGAATGGTGAGAGAGGGCATCCTTGTCTTGTGCCAGTTTTCAAAGGGAATGCCTCCAGCTTTTGCCCATTCAGTATGATATTGGCTGTGGGTTTGTCATAAAGAGCTCTTATTATTTTGAGATCGGTTCCCTCAATACCTAGTTTATTGAGAGTTTTAGCATGAAGGGGTGTTGAAATAGAGAGGTATGAAGGCCTTTTCTGCATGTGTTGAGGTAATCATGTGGTTTTGTCTTTGGTTCTGTTTACGTTTATTGATTTGCGTATGTTGAACCAGTCTTGCATCCCAGGTATGAAGCCTACTTGATTTGTGGTGGATAAGCTTTCTGATGTGCTGCTAGATTCAATTTGCCAGTATTTTATTGAGCATTTTGCATCGATGTTCCTCAGGGATATTAGCCTGAAATTTTCTTTTTTTGTTGTATTTCTGCCAGGTTTTGGTATGAGGATGATACTGGCTTCATAAAACAAGTTAGGAAGGAGTCTCTCTTTATCTATTCTTCAGAATAGTTTCAAAAGTAATGGTACCAGCTCCTCTTTGTACTTCTGGTAGAATTCGGCTATGAACTCATCTGGTCCTGGGCTTTTTTTTGGTTGGTAGGCTATTAATTACTGCCTGAATTTCAGAACTTGTTACTGGTTTATTCACGGATTTGACTTCTTCCTGGTTTAGTATTGAGAGGGTGTATGTGTTCAGGAATTTATCTATTTCTTCTAGATTTTCTAGTTTATTTGCGTAGAGGTGTTTATAGTATTCTCTGATAGTTTGTATTTCTGTGGGATCAGTGGGGATATCCCCTTTATCATTTTTTATTATGTCTATTTGATTCTTCTCTATTTTCTTCTTTATTAGTCTGGCTAGCATTCTTTCTATTTTGTAATCTTTTCAAAAAACCAGCTTCTGGGTTCATTGATTTTTTTGAAGGGTTTTTTGGTGCCTCTATCTCCTTCAGTTCTGCTCTGATCTTAGTGATTTCTTGTCTTCTGCTAGCTTTTGAATTTGTTTGCTCTTGCTTCTCTGGTTCTTTTAATTGTGATGTTTTGGGGGTTGATTTTAGATCTTTCCCACCTTCTCCTGTGGGCATTTAGTGCTATAAATTTCCCTGTAAATACTGCTTTAGCTGTGTCCTAAAGATTCTGGTACGTTGTATCCTTGTTCTCATTGGTTTCAAATAACTTACTTATTTTTGCCTTAATTTTGTTTTTTGTTTTTTACCTAGTAGTCTTTCAGGAGCAGGTCGTTCAGTTTCCATGTAGTTGTGTGGTTTTGAGTTAGTTTCTTAATCCTGAGTTCTAATTTGTTTGCATTGTGGTCTGAGAGACTGTTTGTTATGATTTCCATTCTTTTGCATTTGCTGAGGAGTGCTTTACTTCCAATTATTTGGTCAATTTTGGAATAAGTGTGATGTGGTGCTGAGAAGAATGTATATTCTATTGATTTGGGGTGAAGAGTTCTGTAGATGTCTATTAGGTTCGCTTGGTCCAGAGCTGAGTTCAAGTCCTTAATATCCTTTTAATTTTCTGTCTTGTTGATCTGTCTAATATTGACAGTAGGGTGTTAAAGTCTCCCGCTATTACTGTGTGGGAGTCTAAGTCTCTTTGTAGGTCCCTAAGAACTTGCTTTATGAATCTTGGTGCTCCTGTATTGGGTGCATATATATTTAGGATAGTTAGCTCTTCTTGTTGCATTGATCCCTTTACCATTATGTAATGGCCTTCTTTGTCTCTTTTGATCTTTGTTGGTTTAAAGTCTGTTTTATCAGAGACAAGGATTGCAACTCCTGTTTTTTTTTTTTTTTTTTCCATTTGCTTGATAATTATTCCTCCATCCCTTTATTTTGAGCCTGTGTGTCTTTGCATGTTAGATGGGTCTCCTGAATACCACACTCCCATGAGTCTTGACTCTTTATCCAATTTGCCTGTCTGTGTCTTTTAATTGGGGCACTTAGCCCATTTACATTTAAGGTTAATATTGTTATGTGTGATTTGATCCTGTCATTATGATGCATTAAGTTGATCTTCAATCTCTGATATCCTTTCTTCCGCTTGATTGGTTTGGCTATTGATACTTGTGAATGCCTCATGAAGTTCTTGTGCTGTGTTTTTCAGCTCCATCAGGTCATTTATGTTCTTCTCTAAACTGGTTAGCAATTCCTCTAACCTTTTTTCAAGGTTCTTAGCTTCCTTGCATTGGGTTAGAACATGCTCCTTTAGCTCGGAGGAGTTTGTTATTACCCACTTTCTGAAGCCTCCTTCTGTCATTTTGTCAAAGTCATTCACCACCCAGTTTTGTTCCCTTGCTGGCGAGGGGCTGTGATTCTTTTGAGGAGATCAGGCGTTCTGGTTTTTGGAATTTACAGCGTTTTGTGCTGGTTTTCCTTATCTTTGTGGATTTATCAACCTTTGGTCTTTGATGTTGTTGACTTTCAGATGGGGTTTTTGTGGGGACGTCCTTTTTGTTGATGTTGATCCTATTTCTTTCTGTTAGTTTTCCTTCTAACAGTCAGGCCCCTGTGCTGCAGGTCTGCTGGACTTTGCTTGAGGTCTGCTCCAGACCCTGTTTGCCTTCATATCAACAGTGGAGGCTGCAGAACAGCAAAGATTGCTGCCTGTTCCTTCTTCTGGAAGCTTTGTCCCAGAGGAGCACCCGCCAGATGCCAGCCGGAGCTGTCCTGTATGAGGTGTCTGTCGACCCCTGCTGGGAGGTGTCTCACAGTCAGGAGGCATGGGGGTCAAAGACCCACTTGAGGAGGCAGTCTGTCCCTTAGCAGAGCTCAAGCACTGTCCCGGGAGATCCGCTGCTCTCTTCAGAGGCTGCAGGCAGGGATGTTTAAGTGTGGTGAAGCTGCGACCACAGCTGCCCCTTCCCCCAGGTGCTCTGTCCCGGGGAGATGGAAGTTTTATCTATAAGTCTCTGACTGGGGCTGCTGCCTTTCTTTCAGAGGTGCCCTGCTCAGAGAGGAGGAATCTAGAGAGGAAGTCTGACTACAGTGGCTTTTTGGCACTGCGATGGGCTCCACCCAGTTCGGACTTCCCAGCAGCTTTGTTTACACTGTAAAGGGAAAACTGCCTACTCAAGCCTCAGTAATGGCAGACGCCTCTCCCTCCAGCAAGCTCAAGTGTCCCAGGTCAACTTCAGACTGCTGTACTGGCAATGAGAGTTTCAAACCAATGGATCTTAGATTGCTGGGCTCTGTAGGCATGGGATCCACTGAGCTAGACCACTTGTCTCCCTGGCTTCAGCCCCTTTCCAGGGGAGTGAACGGCTCTGTCTTGGTGGCATTCCAGGTGCCACTGGGGTATGAAAAAAAACTCCTGCAGCTAGCTCAGTATCTGCCCAAATGTCCACCCAGTTTTGTGCTTGAAACCCAGGGCCCTGGTGATGTGGGCACTTGAGGGAATCTCCTGGTCTAAGGGTTGCAAATATTCTGGGAAAAGCATAGTATCTGGGCCAAAGTGCACTGTTCCTCACAGCATGGTCCCTCACAGCTTCCCTTGGCTAGGGGAGGGAGTTCGCCAACTCCTTTTGCTTCCCAGATGAGGCAACACCCCATCTTGCTTCGGCTCACTCTCCATGGGCTGCACCCACTGTCTAACCAGTCCCAGTGAGATGAGCCAGGTACCTCAGGTGGAAATGCAGAAATCACCTGCCTTCTGTGTTCATCTGCCTGGGAGCTGCAGACCAGAGCTGTTCCTATTCGGCCATCTTGCCAGCCACCAAGTGCCAAACATCAACCTATTTTTTTCTTATGTATTGTTTTTGTTAGGCTTTGTACTGACAATAATTAAAATATTTACCTGAGATAATTTTCAGGTCTCCTGTTTTTACCCTTCCAGAAGATGCTCAGAGGCTTACTTGTTTATAAGAAATGGAGCCAGCGACCATTTGGACAGTCTTCTATTCCTTATTGCCTCCCTTCACTGTATAAAGAAGCTGTAGAGGGTGACCCACTGAAATAGATGGCTGTATGGGTGTGGAAATGAGTAGACACTAAGTGGTCTGGTCATAAGAGCCCAAGAGAAGGGCACCCCAGTCAAGCCTTGAACAGAGGAGTGGATTTGCCCTTGGAGCATTCTCTGAAGTACTATCATTGGTAGGGATCTGGGCAATGAGCAGTGGAACAGATGATGGAGGGGCAGAATCTGAGGGCACTCAGTTCTAAGGTAAAGGTGAAGGAGCAGCAGCCTGACTATCCCAGGCCAGTGGTGTGGTCCCAGTCTTGCTTGGAGTAGAAGTCTGGCCATGCCCATTTTGAACTGCGTATGTCTGCACTACCAGAGGGGCCCATGACCTTTGCCTAAAGAATAATACTAGATTTCTCATGATCTAATCAATGAGACCCTAAGACAGTTCTAATTTTATTTGAGAACAGTGGAATGTATAATAACATATTTTCTGTGTGTGGCATTACATTAAGAATTTCAGTTTTCCTTTACTTTGAGCCAGTTAAATCTTTAGGTCTTCCTCTCCAAACCAAATTTTTCTGAGTGACTAAGCTCATTGTGTCTGTTTGTCTAATTTTTTTTTTTTTAAATTTTCGTATAGTACTGTTTTAAAATGTTAATCACATTAAAATTAATCTTTATCCATCATTGTTAAAGGACTGTCCTGTTTTATTTTTCTCCTCTGGGATTGAGTGACACCATCCCCTTATATGTTCTGTTTTGTTTTGGTTTGGTTTGTGCAGTACTTTATCAGGCAGTTTTGTCTGTAATTAAAATTTCTGAAGCCTTTCTCTGTAAGTGTCTTGCTGTTTTGCTATGCCCTAATGTTAACAAAGTAAATACTTGGACTTCATGCTTAATACTAACTGGAGGAATCTCTCTTTTCCCCTTCCATGCTCTGTTCACATTCTTTCAATGGCCCGAGAAACAGCTATGGAGGTGAAAGGTCTTTTGTTAAAAAGAAGGAAATTGAGCAGTCATTTCCCTTTTCCTTCTTTGACCTATATTGGCAGGCAAGTGGTTGTTGCTATGATCTTTTCAGTTTGCACTATTTAAAAGAATCAACGATTGTTTCACAGAACTTTGAAAAATCTACACAAAAATAATTTAAAAGTCAAAATTAAAATGAACTATACATATATATGTTTTGTCTTAAAGTCGAATTATGAAGTTTAAGCAGTTGTCTTCATCTGAATTGATGATAGCTATTTTTTGTATGAGTTTCAGGTATTCTGCTAGAATTTCTTTTCTTTTCTTTTTTTTTTAGACAGGATTTCACTCTGTCGCCCAGGCTGAAGTGAAGTGGTGAAGTCACAACTCAATACAGCCTCAACCTCTGGGGCTCAAGCGATCCTCCTGCCTCAGCCTCTTGAGTAGCTGAGACTACAGGCATGTGCCACCACACCTGGTTAATTTTTAAAATTATTTGTAGAGACAGGATCTCCCTATACTTCCCAGGCTGCTCTAGAACTCCTGAGCTCAAGCAATCCTCTGGCCTTGGCCTCCCAAAGTGCTGGGATTATGGGCATGAGCTACCGTACCTGGCCTGGCCTCTGCTATCATTTCTAATAAAATAAAAGACACAGATGGCAAAACTCTCAATGATTGTTTGATTTTGTTAGGCAGTCGTTTTGAAAAGCAAAATATTTAAAATCCTATGTAAAACAGTTTGGTTTTTTTAATTAAAATAATTCCATTTTCACAATCATGCTTTATGATTTAATTAGCTTTATGAGAATTCTGTCGTCTTATGGGAGAGATGTGATTTTTGTTTATTTCAATTGTCTTGAGTGTGTTCTCCACACATTCAACAGTTTATATTTCCCTTAAATAGTCTACTAGCTGTTAAAAACAGTCCAGTTTCATAGGCATTTTTCTTTTATATAGTAATATCAGACAATGATGGGAATTTAGTAACTTTTCTTTCAATTTTGGGGAAAAGTCATTGAAAAATTCTTATTAAACTGTTCCTTGGAAGAATAAGAGCATTTGAAATCCCCATGTGCAACAAGATCAGCAGATCTTCAATTCTCAACTTTTAAGTACTGCAAGCCCAGAAATTTGTGGGTTTCTTAAATCCCTATTTTTAGCCATTTGTAAAAGTCGTATCTCTACTGTCATTGTCTCTTGCTTCAGAGAAGACATGGTTAGTCCTGTAATAGTGCAGCGTTAGTGCTTTCAAGGGAAGGAGAATGATTGCATAACTGGTACACTTACATTTAAAATGAGTAAGAATGAAGAGTCTTGAGTGTGGCTCACAGGTATTTAGGAAAAAGAGCTACTGTTATGACGGTGGAATCTCCATTGCATTTTATTAGATATAAGACAAGCACAAATGCCAGACTAGACTCAAGAAGAGAACAATTTGACTCTGCTTTCAAATGGGGGAGTAGCAAAATCACATTGAAGGAAAGCTGGTGGGACAGAGTGTTCTTATACCCATGGCTGACAAATGCAGTCAGCCACAACAGTTTACCCTAAGAATCGTGGATTTCATTATCTATGTGATTAACAGTTAGTGAATAATATTAGTTGTAATAATGTAATCAGAAACATGTTTTAGGAAGTTTACTGATGAATTCTTGAGAGGAAGAAGATAATCAAGGAAGTCACTGTGTTTTGTTTTTTGCTTTTTTTTTTTTTCCTCTCAAAGATTCTTGAGCATATCTGTAGGCAGAATAGACAGAAGTAGAAAAGAAGAAAATATCAAACAATCTTAAAGTTGGAAGGAAACACAGAATACTTCTTTAACAAGACAAACGATCTTAGCGGAATGTCAACTTTAAGTGCAGGCAACAACCGCTGTCAGCCCTTTGGTTATTTGAATACAGCTCTCACATATACCTGCTTTCATTAGGTAGAAAAATTTCAAGATGTATCATCAAATTGGATACTTTCTTCTGGAGATTCTTTGACTTGTCTATATAACTTTAATCAAAGCATCTTATAGTCCAGAGATTTTTAAATTACCACAATAACATCTTGGCATTTTGAATTCCCAGATATTCACTGTAAAGAGCTCAAGTTTTGACGAGTACTGAAAAGCAGCTATATTTGTTTGGGTTGTTATATATATCTATACACACACACACACATATATATAGCATATATATACACACACACATATATATGTATTACTCTGAATATTAAAAAGTAGAAAATTCCATCTTACGGCACTTTACTTTCTCTGTTTTTATTCACATCAACTTTGCTTTCTTTATGTTGTGTCACTCAAAAAGGTGATCCATCTCTTATAGATAAGTACATTTGAAGGATTGACTTTCTTCAGTTTTAAAGGAATACAAGAACAAAGTGGAGAATAACTTTAACCTTTAATAAACTATATTAAATATTTAATCAAGTTAGGAAGTTGTTTACTCGAATAGTTTATATCTGACTTACTGGAGATTAGTGGCATTTGGAGAATTTTGAAACTCCAGAAGGGTACAGATATATTGTATGTCTGATAATACTAAGGAGAAAAGTAAAGGAAGATGAGGAGAAATAGGAGTGCAATGGTAGTTGCATTTTATGTAAGATGTTCACAAAAGGTCTTTCTGCAAAGATAGCATTTGAGCAGAGATCTTTGGGTGGCTAATTTGTGGGAAGAATATTTTAGGCAAAGAGAATATCAAGTGTAAAGACCTCTTAGCAGCAGAGGACTGGGCCTGTTGACGAATGAGGCAGGAGAACAGTGTTGTAGCGCAGTGGTTGAGAGGGAGAGTAATGGCAGATGAGGCCTAATGTTTATGGGGGAAGTTAGATCATGAAGGCCTTTGTAAGGATTTTGGGTTTTATCTGTCTGACATAGTAAAGGTTATGCCTGTTTTTAAGGAAGAGCAACATGATCTGACTTCTGATTTGACAGGTGCACTCTGGCTTCAGTGTTGAAAATACCCTGATAGCAGGGTAATCAGGAGAAAGCAATGGTAGCTGACAGGATGGTAGCAGTGGAGAGACAGTCATAAGGAATTGCTAGAGGATTAATATGCAGTGTGAGAGAAAGGGACATAAGGATGCCTGATTTTTAGATTGGACTGCAAAGATGGAATTGCCATTTTCTGAGATGGGGAGGGAGATTGTGAGATGAGCAGGTATTTGGAGGAAAACCAGGTATTTCCTTTGGGTTATGGTAAGGTTGAGATGTCTATTGGACATCTAAGTGAAAATGTTGACTAGGCCATAGAATATGTGAATCTGGATTTCACAGGCTAGGTCTGGCCTGGGGATGGAGACTTGGAAGTCCATGGTATATAGCTGGGCATTTACAGCATGGAACTAGGTGAGATCACCTGGAAAGGGGTGTACATAATAAAGAGGAGAGGTCCACAAACTGAACTCTGAGGAGTGTGCACTTGTGATGATTATGGAAACAATGAAGAAGAACCAACAAATGCTTGATGAGGGACAAGACAAGAAGGGAGGAGAAAAACCAGGAATGTTTTTTGTACTCAACGTCAAGTAAGGAAAGTACGTCAGGAAGGGATTAGTCAACACTGACAAATGCTGGTTCTTAAATAAGGTGAGGACTGAATTTAGCAGTGGTCTTAGCAATATAAAGATCATTCATTTCTTTGACAAAAGCTGCTTCCTTGAAATTGTGGTGATAAAAAATTGACTGGAATATCTTTAAATGAAAATTGGAGAAAACAGAAGTGGAGACAGAAAGCATGAGAAATGCTTTTGAATGGTTTTGCCATAAAAGAGAGAATAGAATAGAATAAGTCAATAGCTGGAGGGAGGAAGTTTTATTTGTTTTTAAGGTTTAATACATTATGTTTGTAGGGAATAATCTGAATACATTTGTAGGTAATAATTTAAAGAAAATAAAATTAACCATGTAATGGAGAAAATGCGATTTCTGGAATGAGACGATTAATTTGCTGAGAGGGGATGGAATGCAGTGCAAATACGGGAGAGCTGGCCTTGGATAGACACAGGAGATGTTTAGCAATGGTAAGAAAGGGAGATTACATGGGCAGGGTTGCAAATGGATTGGCAATGTGGGACGAAGAGTTGGTAGAAGTTCTTTTCAAAATGCTTCTGTGTTTTCAGTAATAGACCAATGTAGAGTAAGGATAATAGGAGAAGGTGTTTGAGGTTTGGGAGGAGAGTAAAGAATATGAATAGATCACCTAGACGAGTTAGGGATGCACTAATAGGATTGCTGGGGAGCACCCAGGGAAACACTGGAGATGAAAGCTTATGATTCTAAAATGTGATCACTCAGCTTAATGATCACTAAATATTGTTCACAAAAATGAATTAACTGTGAAGTTCTTGGTTATTTTAACATCATCTAGCCGTGCAGTTGCTAGGTCATTGCTAGGCAATAAAAAGCAGATGTATTTCCTAAAGAATTACTGTAAGATCTGGCCAAGTCAGTGTATTTGCTAAATAACAAAGGTACCATCAGAGTTTCTACTAATTTGGTCCTAGATGAGAATAAATTGTGAAATTAGAACAATCATATAGGCTTTTGACATAACAGACTTTAAAAAACATTTTTCTACTTTTATAATTGTAGAAGCTCAGGTCCAGAGAGGTTAAAGGATTCCCTTGCTGTGAATCACATTACCTTTGACAAAGAATTTTGAATATTCTAGTAAATATGCTCTTCCAGGAATGTTACATTTTATTCTAATTTTATTCCTTTTAATATAGCGTTCCTGTTAGGTTTTCCAATTTGTGTTTGATTGTACAGTTATGTAAATTCTTTGTGACAGATTTGTTATTAAGGGGAGAAAGATGAGTATGAATTCTAAAAGCTCATTAATTTTAAAGAAATGTGTCATGAATTAATGCTTTGAGTGCTATATTTTTCTCTTTACATTATGTTTTCTGGTTGAATAGAGTTCTATCAAAATAAATAGGTTATTTAAAATGATTAGGTAGGAGCTATATAAAAATTCTCCTAAGCATGTTCACTGTTCCCGATAAATAGGTTGAATATAATACCCAACTAGTGAAGCATTATCATCAGAAATACAAGATTACATTGTAGCCCTTCTTTACAAAGCTAGTTATAAAAAATATTTTCTTTGTAAAACATTTTCAAAGTGTCTTTCATTTGAGTTAGCATTTAGTAAATTACAGTCCTTTCACCAAAGTGTATATTTCTTAAGCATATAAACTACAAAAAGAATGCCCTTTACCTACTTGTTTACAGGAAGTGAAACCAGTTACTTTCAACCTTTAGTATAGTAGTAGGTTTAATGAGGGATGAGTAAACTTTCACCATATAGATTTCAGCAGCAGCTGACTTTCTTGAAGTTCAGGGAAAACACCATTTATCTTAGTTTAAAATATGCACACCTGATTAAAAAAAAAAAGCAAGTTCACACTCCTCTGTGTTCTATTTGACAGATAAAATATACACGGGGCACTAGTGATCAAATGTGGGTCAAAATAGCTGCTTTAATAATGGGCAAGATAGTTCCTAATAATTTCCAAATATAGAACTTTCTGGCAGAGATGCAATGGAAAATGTATCTTAGACCTGAGGCTAAATTGAAAACCTGCCTCAGATCTAATCTTTGGAACTCCAGATCTAATCTTTGGAACCCACTCACTGTCCAACAGGCTTTACTACCTGGGAACATGAAGCAGGAGAGAAGAGCAGGGGCAGAGGTGGGGGCCTGTGCAGGGTCAGGATGTAGGAGGTGTAGAAGACAGAGTTTGTAATGTGTGTGAATATGTGTGTGTGTGTTCTGTATGTACATGCCTCTATATGTATGTGGAGAATATTTAATGAATTCTGCTCACCAGTTGTGAAAAACTCTGATGGATAAAATTTGTCACTCTTTATCCCTTAAGAGACTTGAATAAGTTGGTAGAAAGGAGCAGAACCTTTTTACATAACACAGACCCTTGCTACTCAAATGTGTGGTGGTTCTTGAATCAGCACCATCTGCATCACCTGGAAGCTTGTTAGAAATGCAGAATTTAAGGCTTAATCCAAGACCTACTGAATCAAAATGCGCTTTTTAACAAGACTTCTCTCTACTCCTGGGTGATTGGTTCGTGCATTGAATTTGAAAAGCACTTCACTCGTTGCCAGATGTTTTGCTCTAAATTCCTTCTTCTGTGTACTAAGGCATAATATAGGAAAGAGTCAAAGGATTTCTTCCTATGGCTGGAGATCATAAGCTTCCATTATTGAAGTGAGGTGTATAGTGTTTTTGAGATAGTCCGGTGGATGGGAATGTTTTTAAGATCTTTCAACTACAAAAGTGTGACAGTCAGAACATCTTATGTTAAAGATGTGCACATTACAGTTCTATATTAGATGCCATTTATAAAAGAGATTTCCATTGACTTTGTTGAAGATCAGATGGCTGTAGGTATGTGACTTTATTTCTGGGTTCTCTAGTCTGTTTCACTGATCTATGCATCTTTTTTTGTACCAGTACCATCCTGTTTTGGTTACTATAGCCTTATAGTATAGTTTGAAGTTGGCGGTGTAGTGTGATGCCTCCAGCTTTGTTCTTTTTGCTTAGGGTTGCTTTGGATATTTGGGCTGGTTTTCGGTTCCATATGAATTTTAGAATAGTTTTTCTTCTAGTTCTGTGATAAATGATATTGGTAGCTTGACAGGAATAGCATTGAATCTGGAGGTTTTCTTTGGCATTATGACAATTTTAACAATATTGATTCTTCCAACCCTTGAACATGAGATGTTTTCCATTTATTTTTGTCATCTATGATTTCTTTTAGCAATGTTTTGTAGTTCTCCTTGTAGAGATTTTTTACATCCTTTGTTAGATTTATTCCGAGTTATTTAATTTTTGTGTGTGTTGCTATTGTAAATGAGATTACATTCTTGATTTGGCTTGAATGTTATTGGTGTACAGCAATGCTACTAATTTTTGTGCATTGATTTTGTGTCCTGAAACTTTCCTGAAGTCATTTATCAGCTCCAGGAGCCTTTTGGTGGAGTCTTTAGGGCTTTCTTTTTTCTGTTTCTTTTCTTTTATTTATTTTTTTGGTGTATTCTTGCTCCATTGTCCAGGCTGGAGTTCAGTGGTGTGATCTTGGCTCACTGCAACCTCCGCCTCCAGGGTTCAAGTGATTCTCTTGCCTCAGCCTCCTGAGTAGCTGGGATTACAGGCGCATGCAATCATGCCCGGCTAATTTTTGTATTTTTTTAGTAGAAACGGGGTTTCACCGTGTTGGCCAGGCTTGTCTCAAACTCCTGACTTTGTAATCCGCCCACCTCACCCTCCCAAAGTGCCAGGATTACAGGCATGAGCCACTGTGCCCAGCCCTCTTTAGGGCTTTCTAGGTATAGAATTATATTGTCCCTGAAGAGAGATAGGCTGACTTCTTCTTTTCCTATTTGGATGCCTTTTATTTCCTTCTCTTGCCTGATAGCTCTGGCTGGCACTTCCAGTACTATGTTGAATAGGAGTGCTGAGAGTAGGTATCTTTGTTTTGTTCTGGTTCTCAAGGGGAATGTGTCCAGTTTTTGCCTGTTCAGTTTGATGTTGGCTGTGGGTTTGTTATAAATGGCTCTTAATATTTTGAGTTATATTCTTTCACTGCCTAGTTTCTTTTTCTTTATTATTATTATTGTTTTTTTGAGACAGGGTATCACTCTGTTACGCAGGCTGGAGTGCAGTGGTATGGTCATGGCTCACTGCAGCCTTGACCTCCCAGGCTCAAGAGATCCTGCCACCTCAGCCTTATGAGCAGCTGAGACTATAGACACATACCACCACATCTGGCAAATTTTAAAATTTTTATTGTATGTAGATGGGGGTCTTACTATGTTGCCCAAGTGGGTCTCAAACTCCTAGACTTAAGTGATCCTGCTGCCTCAGCCTCCCAAAGTTCTGAGATTACAGGCGTGGGTCCCCACTCCCATCCCTTAATGTCTAGTTTCTTAAGGGTTTTTATCATGAAGGGAGGTTGGATTTTATTGAAAACTTTTTCCATATCTATTGAGATGATCATGCGGTTTTTATTTTTAATTTGTTGGTATGATGAATCACATTGATTTATTTGCATGTGTTGAACCAACCTTACGTCTCAGGAATGAAGCAGACTTGATCCTGGTTAATTAACTTTTTGGTGTGCTGCTGGATTCAGTTTGCTAGTATTTTGTACTGTATTTAACTATTGAGTACTGTGTTCAGCATATGGGTGCTGGGATCATTTGTACTCCAAAGCCCAGCATCCCACAGTATTTACTTTTGCAACAAACTTGCACATGTACCCCTGAATTTAAAATAAAAGTTGAAAAAAAAAGAGATTTGTGCTGCTAATTTAAAAAAGTTGTAAAACTCAAATAAGAAATAAAACATTAAACTTACAGTGAGGCAGTCTGGCTTTAATTATTGAGTTATATACAGTTAGCTACATAATAAGGGCAAGTGATAACATTTCAGAGTCTTAATTTCCTTAGGAGTAGTTTACTCTTCATGGGCTGGAAGTGGGGTTGGAACTACATAAAAATGTAAACATGATACGAAAACCTGAAACTTTAAAATAACTTGAAAAAGATTAGACCAGGTGTGGTGACTCATGCCTGTAATTACAGAACGTTGGGAGGCCAAAGTGGGAGAATCAGTTAGGACCAGGAGTTCAAGACCAGCCTGGACAACATAGCAAAATCCTGTCTTTAAAAAATAAATAAATAAATAAATAAATAAATAAATAATAAATATTAATATGTCTATGGAGTAGGATGCCCGTACATGTGTTTGGTGTTAGCAGTGAAGGGGGTTATACTATTGAGATTTGAGATTGATGATCAAGGCTTTTTATGCCCTGTGAAATGGTTTGGAATTTGACCCAAGGTTAAGGAGAAATTATTAAAGGATTTATGCAAAGGAGTGAAGTTGGCATTTTAGAAGGCTAATTCTGGCTTCAGTGCAAAGAATGGGAGTTGAAAGATCACAGAGAGAGATGGGCTAGAAATTATTTGAATAATCTACAAAAGAATGATGGTGACATGAATTGGAAGTATGGAAATAGGGATGAGGAAAATGAACTTTTTATGAGGATGTATCTACAGGATGCATTGACTTATTTGTTGGGGATTGATGGGGAGAACAATGTCATGAGTAATTCCTATGTTTTGGGACTTCATTATTATAGGAAATATAGGAGAAGAAGTAAGTTTGGAAAGAAATCATTGATTCTGTTATCAGGTTATTTTTTAGAGTAGACATCCAATTGTAGATGTCTGGTAAACAGGTATGCCTTAAATATTTATCTTGAAAGGGGTTAGGGCTTATTTTTCATACTACATAATTTATATATTATTCAGTCTTATCCCGATTATTATATATATGTTGTTGCCTTCAAATCTGCATTCTCAGTCTGTGTCACTTACCTAAACCCTAGTCCCAAATATACTTATGTGAATCACTTGTGAGTTTAAGCTTATTTTCAATAAAAATCATACCTTGCTCTTCACTGTAAATGTATTATATATATGTAGTTGCCTTCAAATCCACATTCTCAGTCTGTGGCACTTACCTAACCCTAGTCCCAAATATATTTATCTGTCTCACTTGTGAGTGTAATTTTATTTTTAATAAAAATCATGCCTTGCTCTTCATTGTAAATGAAGTGGGGATTTTTCAGATCCCACTGCTTATATTGGGCATGTGGACTATTTTTCAGTTTTAGATACTGACATACTTATTTTGCGAGAAAGATTATAATTGTACTGGTTTTGATGTCACTCTTGTACCTGAAATAATACCTTATAAGTATCCTATGCTTAAATAAAGTTATTGAGTTAAATGCTAGAAGTTGAGTCTTCAGATTGCTTCTTTAAGTTAGGAATAAGGAAATAGATCTACGGGAAATAGCATGATAATGATAAGTAAAATATTATTAAGTATTTTTATGTTGCTAATATTTCTCTGTCTTAAGATTACTAAGACCATGTGCCGTAGTTTCCTCTTATCTGCAGTTTCGATTTCTGTAATTTCAGTTAACCTGTGGTCAATCCTAGTCTGAAAATAGGTATGTACAGTACAATAAGACGCTTTGAGAGAAAATGAGAACACACATCACTTTTATTACAGTATGTTGTTATAACATATTTTGTTTTAGTTATTTTGTTAATCTTTAACTGTGTCTACTCTAGAAATTAAACTTTATCATAGGTGTGTATGTATAAGGAAAAACACAGTATAGATAGGACTTGGTACTATCTGTGGCTTCAGGCATCTGCTGGGGGTCAACTAGATAAGGGACAACTACTGTAATTCAAAACATTTAATTTCATCACTTTAGCACTTATCTCAAAACAACAAACTCTGCTTCTCTGGAGCTTATTCTTCCGTGATTTTTTTTTTTTTTTAACTTTGTTGCCTATGTGATTTTTTTCCCCTGCACATGAGTATATGTTTATATCTCATTTTGATTTCCTTTTTTTTTTTTGGCTCTCTTAGATTTTAATGAACAGGATTTCTGACAACATAACAAAACAGAAATCAGGTTTGATGGGCTTCAGCATACGTAAAGTGCATATCCTGTCTGAAAAAAATTCAAGCATGCAACACATCTGGCTTATTTCTGTACTTTGTATCCATCTCTACTGGCCAATCTTGTGCATTTGCGACAGCAATGACATTGATGAATCACTTTAATTTACCAGGCAATGGACACCTTGCCAAGGCTATCTGTAAGAACCAGCTAGAGCTGATCCTGATCATTTCAGATATGTGTATTGTTTCAAAAAACTGTAACTGATCAGATGCAATTTAGATGTATTGTTGTACCACAAACACATAGAAATACATATTTTAATAGCCTCTGGATTTTAATTTTTCTTACCCCTTTTCCATTTTGAAATAAAGATAAATAACTACATAAATATATGCTAATTTAGTTATGTGGTAAAATTAATCGTGAAATAATTTGGCAATTTTTTGCATTGTGAAGATCATTTAAAATTCAATTTATATAAATGGGAATCGATTTTAGAAAACAATATTATCTTTATGTCATTTAAAAGCAAGGAATCATTATTTTGACAATAACAAGTTTGGGTACCAATTTTTCAGTTAAATACTTCTAAACCTGAGGTGGGAAACAGGCAATAGAATACGTAAAATCCCAAACTATTATAAGTTTCAGTGGAAATATGCCTAATGTTAGTATAAGAAAAAATAATCTTGGGAACATTATGGAGAGAGTAGATAATTACATATAATATGAAGAGGTTATATTCTCTTGATGCTTAGAGTGTATGAAATTATATATTTTTGAAAATCATTCAGAGCTAATATTATATTTAGGTAGACTAGATAGCTTGCTTATGATTATGTGGTACAATTACAGCATTTAAAAAATTCAGCATATTTACAGAGCACCTGCCATATGCTAAGACCTGTACCAGGCATTTTCACACATAGGCAGTGCATTAGACAGCATATTATGTTATAACACACAAGCAGGATCTGATGTCCTCGAAACAAATTCCTTCGCTTGTCATTTTTTGATACCTGGAATTCTGATCAAGCCTCAAAACATAAAACTTTTATCACTATTAAAATACAAATTGTGTCTCTATTTCTTAAAAAATACATCTATTCCTTCAGGGAATTATTACTTGAGCCTTTAGTAACATCTACCCTTTGGCATGAATGATTACTGTATAATGTCTTCTGTAAGCGAGCTTTGACAGCAGAAGTAGGAATGAGTTTAGATGCTTTGACTATTTGAACTGATCTGGTACAGGACAAAAACTAAGAGCCACGTGATAAAGATTGTTTATTTGTTTTGCCTACATTACACATCAAGTGAGACTGATCCTGGCTGCTTTTATTACCACTAATTGAACAAAACATAGCTTGTATATTAGATAAATGAAATATTTATACCTAAAAATCTAAGTTATTCTGTTTTTTCTTTGTAATATTCTCAGAATGACTTGTATGTTTTCACTGTGTAATAGTAGTACAAGCACATCAAATTATCAAAGAGTAAATTTTGCAGGCTCCGGTAACAAAGCAAGCTGGTGCATGAAAATGATTTCTGAGCTGGGGATATTCATGAGACATAATCTTGAGGCAACTCTGGTTTAAAGACACAGGGTTAGGCAGACATGTCCTGTATTTGGAAAGGGGCATATTTAGAAGGGGTCTTCCTGGGGCCTTCTTTCCTTAAGAAGATATCTTATTTCTCATCAGCATTTTAAAAAAGAGACCTGGAGAAAATAATTAGAGTTTAAAATATACTTCTATCCATTCCTATCTTTTGTGTTCTTATAATTAATTTTCCTTCCTTCTCTTTCACTTCACTATTCATGCCACCACATTGAAACATTTCTTATTGTTGTTAGTAGGAGTTATGTGCATAGTTCACAAGATGAAATGTTTTAATAGCGTTGCTTCCGTTTTAAAGGCAAGTTTGGGCTTGGCTAGATTTAAGAGTTGCTTTGAAAATGTGGCTTAGTATATTGTTTCTAAATGACAATGTGGAATTAGAACAAGGGAACAGATCACACAATTTACACATGTTTATGTTATAGTGGAATTTGTCTGTTATGTAAATTTCAAAGTGCCTTTTTAATCCGTTGGTACTCTACCAACACTGGTTTTTTAAATTTTGTTTTTTCTTGTTTTTAATGTATATCTTTCATATTCATATTTGCATGAATACCTTCCATAATTATTTCAAATCGAGACCTTAATGAAAACAAACTCTTTCTGATTTCTTTTAATTGAAAATTTATTGAGTAAATTATAGATTCATATGCAGTTTTACATGCAGAGGTTCTGTGAACCCTTTGCCAATTTCCCCCAGTGCTAATATCTTGCAAAATTATAGTACAGTATTATACCCTGGGGTATTTACTCAATCCACCAAACATTTAGATTTCATCAATTTTCCGTGTCTTTATTTGTATGTATATATGTGTGTGTGTGTTTGATTCTGTATAGTTTTTCACATATATAGGTTCACGTATCCATCACCACAGTCAAGATGCTGAACAGTTCCAGCACCACAAGGGTTCCTCCTATTCCCTTTGTATAACTACACTCATCTCCCTTCTGTTCCCCGATTCCTAACCCCATGTAATCACTGATGTATTCCTCATTTCTAAAATTTTGTAGTTTCAAAAATGTTGTATAAATGGAATGAATGATACAGTCTGTAACTTTTTTGATTGACTTTCCCTATGTGTTTTAAATAACTGATACGTATTTTTTTTTTCACTGTGGATTTTGGTCAAAAGACTGTTAAGTATGTGATAAAACTCAATATTGATTTTCCTGTTATAGATTCAGGGTAAATTTGTACTTCTTTACATTTTAGCATTTATGGAAATGACTAACTCTTCATTATTTTTATTGATGGAGGGACCTGAGACCCAGTTGCATGGTACAGAATATGACAGGCTACAAACAAGAAGTATGTGACTGTGGGTCAGAGAAATATTGATTACATTGCATTGATTTTTAACATGGATGATTCATGTGGACATTGATCATTGGAGTGTAATATGGACCAGGTTATCTCAAGGGTGTCCCAAGTGAGAGACAGAGGTAGATTTGGCATGAGAATGTCTAGTAGTTTACATTATCTTGAGCCTACTTTATGACCTTTATGGATCCTTAACTGAATGGAATGTGTTAAATGTATACACTGTTAATCCAGTGATTTCAGTGAAATAATTTTGGATCTAGAGGAAACAATGTAACTTAAAAAATGTGTGTATTGCAATGAATATGACATGGGCCAAAGAAACTTGCTCATTGTAGGCCCAAATTATAGAATTTATTTTATGTGTCTTCTCAGCTTATTTGTCCTATGGGAAAGGAAATAAACAAAAATTAATTAATATTCTTCACAATTAGACCTTTATGACTTCAAGAAGGTAGATAATGTCTTTTACATCTTTGTATCTGAGTGCTTAGCTAGAGAGAACATGCTCAGTAAATATGTGTCGAATAACTGTAGCTTATGTGGTTGGGAAGTCGTTAATGTAAGTGCATATTATCCTAGTACTCTTTTCAGTCAATATTTTCTTCATGTGTTAGTAAGAGATAGGTTGGAATTTTTAGCAGTAGTATCATACAGATCTTTAGAGATTTCATATTTATCTATGTACAGAACCCAGCTAATCAATTTGAGTTCATAGTTAGAGCTCCAGTTCATCAGAAGATGGAGAAAAGGCAGACTCCTGAAGTTGACATATGACAAGGGGATTTCTATAGTTTGCATTTTGTTCACTTTTTCCCAATGCCCCTTTCTATTCTCACTGCTTTGTGGGGTGTCAGTATCACCCAACAATCATTTGAAGTGATTTTGAAGATACTGTTGTAAAACAGCAGTTGTAATGGATTACTCAGGGTGCTGCATTGTACAACGAAAATAGACTTAAGTAGAAAACTAATGGCTACCTAGAAGTGTCTTTTGTGGCAGGAAATATTTAGATAGTTTGTTCATCACCTGTATTTATCATTTGCTGTTTCAGTCTATTATAACATTTTTTTTCTTTCAATTCTCTAAATATTATAAAGAAATGATTACAGTGTGGAACACACATAGTGATTAATACGTGAAACACACACATATGTTTTATTTCACACTGATTCAAGATACATTTGATGGAAGAAGAGATTTCTGGCTTTTCCACAGTTAATGTGTAATGTTTGGCATGTAAATAGACACGCAAAACAGATTTTTTGAATACATGAGTGCTAGTATTTGTAATTTAAAACTGATGCAGAGGGATGTGCCAGTTTCAGTACTTCAAAGACTCCATAAAGGCAGGATCATAATTAGTCTAGTTCTTATTAGTATATTTCTCAGTGACTCTGAATTTTCCAAGAACACCAGGCGCTTCTAGTTCCTGGCTTGTGTACTCCAGCAGCTCTCAGTGGTTCAGTGTGCAGGCCCTTATCCCTCTCATATATACAACTTCCCAATCATAAGACAGGCCCATAAGATCCTGCAAAATTTGGTTCCACTCTTTCTGTTTCTACTATTCCTGAGTTTAAAATGACTTCCTTCTTTTTCTTTTTTTCTTTTTTGAGACAGTTCTCACTCCAGGCTGGAGTGCAGTGGCACCATCATGGCTAACTGCAGCCTCGGCCTCCATGGATTCAAGCTATCCTCCCAACTCGGACTCCTGAGTATTTGGGACTACAGGTGCATACCACCATACAAGGCTAATTTTTTTTAATTTTTATTTTTTGTAGAGACAAGGTTTTGCCATGTTTCCCAGGCTGGTCTCAATCTCCTGGGCTCAAGCCTTCTGCCCACCATGGCCTCCTAAAGTGCTGGGATTATAGGCATGAGCCACTGTGCCTAGCCTAAAGTGACTTTCTGTTACCTATTCTAAAGTTAAGAAGAAAACAAAAATGGAAAAACAAGCAACTTAGATTACAGCCTTCACTCTTGGGTGGGACAGATTTCTATAGATCCATTATCTCATTTGAGTCTTACAACAACCTGAGAGGTGGGCATTATATTATCTATTTGGCAATTGAGAAAATAGAGGCTTATAGAGGCGATTAAACTAGTCTGATGTCATAAGTGCTGGAACTAGTCTTTGGTCTTATAGCAATGAGATTCTAAAGCTATACAGTTAGGTTATTGCTGGATTTGTCTCTTCTGCCTTTGGTATAGAACCTACTTGCTCTGTCTGGACCATCTCTGTATCTATTGCTTTTTTCCTCATTTTTGTGTCTTTTCATTCCCTGGAGATTGATGCTTTAGATATGCTACTGGTTTGATAACAGCTTTGCTTCAGTAGTGGTTTAAAATTGGCCACAGATGCTTTGCTGCTTCTCTCATCAAGAAGTGATATCTATTTTTCCTCCTCTTGTACCAAGGAGGTAAACTTGTGACTTGCTTTGAATAATACAGTGTGGTGTATGTAATATTGTATCAGTTATGGGCTTTAAGAGGGCTGGCAGCTATCACTTTCACTCTCTTGGACCCCCAGGCCATCATGTAGTGTGGTTGGCTACCCTATTGGAGATGCTGCGAGGAGAGTGAGAGAGATGCCTGGTTAGCTAGCAGTTGTTCCAGCTATCTCAGCTGAATCACCAGGTGTGTGAGTAGGGTAATTTTGGATTTCAGCCCCAAATGAGTCCTCAGAAAACTGCTTCTGCATAAATGGCCTATGTGAGATCAGGAGAAAAGCCAGCCAGCTGAGCCTTGCTCAAATTGTAAAATCATAAGCAAATACACAGTCGTGTTAAGCCATTAAATTTAGGAGTGTTTTGTTTTGTAGAAATAGATATCTGAAATACCCAGTGACTTACACATTTACTTCATCTCCATATACTGAAGACTGAATGTTGGTTTCTATCATCCCTATGCCCATCCCAAGATACTGGGCCCTCAGGCAAGGTGAGGTTCTAGTTTTTGTAGGAAAGGGAAAGAAATTTAAGGGATATGGGGTATTAAAAATTAGACAAGTGAAGATGCAGTTGGTATAAGAAAATTAATTTCAACTATCTGAAGGCTGTTTTGCAAGAGGAATATAGTTGGTTTTGAGAATTCAAGGAATGGAAAGATGAAACACGTTGATAATCCACATATGAATAAATACGTTTAATTTCAGTGTGATGAAGCTTTCTTTATAGGTGCTTCACAAAGGGGCTTTGGCTTTCCACCTTGTTGAGATATGTGACTGTTGTGGAGGGGTGCTTCTTGGTCTTCCTTCAAGAAAGAACTTGTTCTTCAGCTATGAGGAATACAGGTAGATAACAGGTCTTGGATCCCAAACCTTTAGAATCCTCTGCAAGATTCAAGCTCAGGACGTGCTTTTCCAGATCATCTCCCAGCCAATGACTGAGCATGATGGGATTCTAGGGACCTGACCATTTCTTCCAATGTAGGATTCAGTTGACCAGTTGTCTTTTTGGCAGAGTGCCACATGGGTTAGTCAAGACACTGTGAAATTTTTATTGCATTCCCTGCATTGTTCTCCATGTCCAATTCTTCTTACCCTCTTTTTCCCCCAACAAATGTCAGATCTGCCTTGCAGTCTGAAGGCTTTCCTTGCATAACCTTTTTTCATTCCCCTTTACCTTTCCTGCTGTTACTCCCCAGCAGTCTCGTACTTTTAACTCTGGCTCAGCATCTGCTTCTGAGCAAGGTGCAGTTGAGAGAACTAAAATGACAAATCTGTCAGATTAATATGATCTATAGCTTGTTTGCTTCTAGGTAGAGTTGGATAATCATTTTACAACAATTCTAAGAAAACTTAGTGCATTTTACTGCATGAGATGCCTTTTGAAGTAGAGAAGATACCTGTCTAAATCACCAACTTTATACTTTGGGAAATCTGTTTCCTGCCGAGTTTCAAAATTGCATTCGTCTTATGGTCCTTAAATTTACTTTACGTGCTAATATTTGTAACTACATAGAGTCATTTGAATCTGCTAAACATAGCACAAAAGGTGGAAATCATCACTATTTAGTAAAAGACATCTATTTAAATAAACCTCCTTGCAACATGTATTCAGCTATGAGGAATTTTCTGAGCAAGTAGCACTAACATTGAAGATTATTAAAGAAAAAGGAGTAGAAATCATGATGCTATTTATTATCATTTGAAAGGTATATTTTATTTTATTCTATTAATATGTTTCAGTGTGAATGAGGCACTCAGATCTTGGATAATTAGCACATAACAAATAACAAATAATAAAAATCATTTATCGGACACTATTAAACTGTGCCTTTCTTACATATATTCTTTCTATTAAAATGTGCTGAAATTTACTTCATAATCTTGAGTTGTAATAAAGTGTTTTAAGGTTATTACTTTTTTAAAATGTTGTGCTTATGTGATATGAATGGGAAACAAATACTTTAGAGGTTTGAAATTATAAAATCAGAAAATAATATTAGGCAGCCTTCGTATTCCCAGAACTCTTGTATTTATAGAGGGGGATCTAGGGCAAAAATAATTGCCCAAACATAATATTCATAACATTTCTCTGAGTGGGCCTCTGCATACTCCAACCTCTCTTCTACTTCTTGTTCTTTTTTTTTCTTTTGAGATGGAGTCTCGCTCTTGTTGCGCAGGATGGAGTGCAGTGGCATGATCTCGGCTCACTGCAACCTTTGCCTCCCCAGCTCAAGCAATTCTCCTACCTCAGCCTCCCAAATAGCTGGGATTACAGGCTCCCGCCACCACACCCAGCTAATTTTTGTATTTTTAGTAGAGATGAGATTTCACCATGTTGGCCAGGCTGGTCTCGACCTCCTGACTCAGATGATCCGCCCGCCTTGGCCTCCCAAAGTGCTGGGATTGCAGGCCTGAGCCACTGTGCCTGGCCCAACCTATCTTATTCTTTTGAAAATACTTTTGGAGTCCATTGATATCTTCTGTGAGACCTGGTGGGAAGAAATAGGCCTCACGGCACACTGAGTTTTTGAGTTGCCCTCCACATTTTTAAAGCTGATCATTATTGAGTCCCTATTATCTGACAGATACTCTCGTAAGTTATTTATTTAAATTATCCCATTAAACATTATCACAATTATATTAGATGGGGACTGTTATTATTTCCATCTTACACACAAGAAATTTGAGGCATAGAGAGGTTAAATAATTTGAGCAATGTTACTGTAACTCACTTTTAAAAATTATTTGATATATTAAATGGCAGTGCTTGGTTTTAACCCAGCTGTAACTGGCTGTGAGGTCCATCCCATCATGCCCATTATGTTAACTCAACTTTTATATTGTCCTACTTCCTTTGCTGTGCTCTCAGTCACTGAGAGATGAAAGTGCTGCTAGTTGGCATAGAAGAAACTGCTGCTGCGGCTTCTACTGTTGTCTGCCATCTCTGTTACCATCAAGACCTGGGCTGTGTATGCTCAAGGTGCAGGGAGCTAATGTATAAGGAGTTAAAGGAACACTTGCTGCTGCCAAATATGTTGTTATCACTAACTGCACCACTGCTGTCATTAGTGCTGCTGCCAACACTGCAAGCCCTGCTGCTGCCAGTGCCAATTCTGCTGATGCCTGGGGCTCTCCATGTCCCAGGGTGATTCTGTAGACAAGCAGCTGCTTTTAGATTTCACTTGCTCATTACCTGTAGATCCTTTGCCTTAGAACTCAAGCTTAAGCCCATGAAGCCTGGGATAGAACACAACTGGAGGTATGTTTTATCTTCCCTAGCATCTGGGACAACTGGCCTTGAACCAAACATGTGCACCTCGTTTTTCTTTTCCCTTCTTCCTCTGAGATTTCTTTTCCCAGAGGCTCTTTCTTATTTCATGCAATGCTCCACTAGCCCTGGAAACAGGAACATAAACACTCGAACCCTAGAATGAACATAATTTAGTCTTAACTACATTCGATATTTTAGTTTGAAAGAAATAAAGCACTCACATTTCATAATCCTGAAGACATATAAATTTACACTTAGTTATCTGTGCAAAAATTGAATCATGATAATTATTAAAGAATTACTATGCAAGTGTAGATAACTTTGGTATAAACCAAGAGTGGTTTCAGTATACTTTTGTAAAAAAAAACTACAGTTCAAAAATTCAGGTCTATCTTTGAAGCTCTATCAATAATTCATATACCTCATATCAAAAAGCTTACCAATGGACAAGATGATTTTGTTAGTGGGAGTGGTTTACTTTTTACTTTTGCTTCCAACCCTAACTCACAAGAAGGGCAATAGTCTATCAAAGTTGGAAAATAAGAAAACAGCATTCAAATTTACAAACCTCTGTTTACTAAAAACATGCAAAATAAATAATTTTTTTTTGAGACAGTGTCTCGTGTCTCCCAGGCTGGAATGCAGTGGCATGATCATGGCTCAATGCAGCCTCGACCTCCCAGGCTCAAGACATCCTTCCACCTCAGTGCCCCCAAGTAGCTGGGACTTCAGATGCATGCCATAATGCTTGGCTAATTTTTAATTTTTTGTAGAGATGGGGTCTCCCTTTGTTGCTCACGGTGCTCTTGAACTCCCGAGTTCAAGCAGTCCTCCCGCCATGACCTTGCAAAATGTTGGGATGACAGCTGTAAGCCACTGCGCCTGGCTAAAATAAAGAATTTTTAAATGGAGGAAAAGAATCTTACGTTGTTTAATTCTTTATTGTCTTAACTGAAAGCAAAAGCCTGTTTGAACTTTTTTTAATCGAGAAAAGCATATGGGGAGAAAAGAGCTCTAAGTTCCATGCCAGATGCTAAAAAAAAGAAAATTGTTTACCAGTAGTCTAGTGGGGCAGGGGTGGGGTAAAAGAAAAGTTGTATTAAAATCTTGATGAAGATATTCTGCATCAAGGACTATTTCATTTTTTCTTTTTTTTATTTTTTATTTTATTTTTTCTTAAGGGTGAAACAATCTATTTTTTTGTTTGAGGTCAATGAAAGTTTATGTTTTTATCCCACCTGGGATAATAACAATTGAGAGTTTTGTGTTTTATTTTTTCTAATTGAGAATATGGCGATTGGTAAGTAATATGGTAAGTAATTTGCATTTAGAATAAGGTGAGGTTCTTGGTTTTCCAAATTATTGATTTGTGGAATGAATTTGCATCTAGACTCTTTTTTTTTCAGTAAATTTCGTGAGAAATGTAATTGTTTTTAGGAATGTAATTTTATTAAAAACTTTAAATGTGAGAATTTGGGGATGTATTCATATTTAAAGTTATCATAACATGTTAGTTGTTGTCATACTGTGTGTGTATATGTGTATTCTATGTGTCTGTGTGTATGTGTGTATATTTAGCGGACATTTTTCTTTTTAATTGATTAGGTTTTCTTAATTGTAAAGTTGGAATGAAAGAAAAATGTATTAGTATATGATGCATGAAAAACAAACCAGTGATACTATTGTGTTTAAGCATCTCCATATGGATATGGGTTTTGTTATATTTTGCGAGCTACATGCCAGAGTATATTGTAAGGAACTCTATTTATATGTAAAATAAAAATGAGAAAGCAGTGCAGAGAGAAATGAAATATAATTGCCTTACATTTCTGATTCTCCTTCATTTTTAGTTTTTAATGGGAATTTCTGTCTTTTGTCTGCATGAAGATGCTAATGTTCTCTTAATGTACTTAAAATTGTAGAGTAAGAACTTTGAAATTTGTAGGAAGACAAATGGCATTTGTAAATATTAGTGTTTATGAGTACTTAATATCCCCTCTGTCATCTGCATTTAATGTTTTCATTTCCTTTTAACAATATGTGTAAGAACTCATTGTGCTGTGCTTAGAGTTTTTTTACTAGATAGAATTTTTTTCTTATCCTGTAAACCTGTTTAAGCAGATGAGATCTGAAAGTAGTTGAATTCAGAGCTCTTAATTGAGCAGAGTGTTTCACAATAGCTTTTCCAAGAAAATTTTAAAAGATTAAAATTTTAATCTTTGTCATATAGACCACAGAAACTTTCATTCATACATCCTTAGAAAATTAAAACAAGACAAAATAACAATTTGGGAAATAATCAATTAAAACCATAACTATATGGGGAATCTTTGGAAATGGAAGGCTCGCAACCTACCTATATATGAAGCCAATATTGTCTGAACTGAATTCTACCACAGGGTGGACTTTTTTTTTTAAACGTCTGCATTGATTAACCTGTGAAAGGAGAACTTTGAATTAAAAATAATGACAGCACCTCAATTATGGTGATTTTACTGAAAGACTACTACCATATTAAGATGCATTCTAGGTTTCCAGAGTCGTGGCAGCTGCCAAACACCAACATTTTTCCCTGAGAATAGGTTTAGTATAGTGTGTTTTTCAAGGACAAGTTGCTCAGTTATTGTCTCAGTGAGCCCTGCTAGTTAATATTCAACAGTTTTCTTAATCAAAATTGTGGTTTTGCTCCCTAGAGTGTTTGTGAAAATGATTGTATGTTTATCAGAGCCTTCAACAGCAGAAACAGAGAATTCCTGGGCTAGGTGCTGCTAATGAGAACCTATTTGAATCCGAGGGTGCTGATAAGAAAAGGAAAATGCTGTCAGAATACATTGTTTGTAAAAAAATAATTACTATAGCTCAAAAAGTCAAACCTTTTTTTGAAGCCCTCGTACCTTATATAACTTCAGTTATTTATCTGGGATAATGGGGAGGCAGGGGTATGGTGATATCCAGCAATCCACTCCAGGAATGGTATTCCAGTGATCAACTAGTCTGGGGGTCTGTTAATCATTGCTTTGTTGCATACCTTATTAAGGGTCTTCACAACATGATTCCTTTAGATTACAAAAAGGTCTTAATGAAGTAAAGCTTGTGAGGCATTAGAGAGCTCAGTCTGGCATTGTACAAATGGTATTGAAGACTCATATGGGAAAAACAAGCTTTGCCAAATAAAATAATGCAACACCTAACATTTTCTATGAAATATTGTGCCTACGATGCATGTTTTGTTACTGCTTTTGTTTTTAATCCCAAACTGTTTTCTACTGTCAGGTGATACTGCCCTTGAAACAGAGCTGTCCTGGTTCAATGTGACTTTTTCTACCATGGGTACCTATTACTTCCTTCTCACATCCCCTCAACTCGTGCACACATACACACACATACATGTGAAAGAATCAAGGATGCATAGTTTGAATAATATGATCTCTGTAATACTATAAAGAACATTTACTTTTGGATTTGTTTTGTTTTGTCTGTAATGAGCTCTATGGGAATTAAATCTTCTGAAAACAGTCTTTTTAAAATATTAGCTTGATGGATTTCTTCTAGCATTAGAATTTCTTTCTTTCTTTTTTTTTTCTTTTTTTGAGACAGAGTCTCGCTCTGTTGCCCAGGCTGCAGTGCAATGTCATGATCTCAGCTCACTGCAACCTCCACCTCCCAGGTTCAAGCGATTCTCCTGCCTTAGCCTCCTGAGTAGCTGGGATTACAGGCGTCCGCCACTACGCCCAGCTAATTTTTGTATTTTTAGTAGAGATGGGATTTTACCATGTTGGCCAGGCTGGTTCTGAACTCCTGACCTCAGGTGATCCTCCTGCCTGGGCCTCCCAAAGTGTTGGGATTGCAGGTGTGAGCCACCCTGCCCAGCCAGAAAGTTTTAGTCAATAACAAAAACACATTTTTTGAGTAGTTGTTTAACATGGTTAAAAGCATACTTGGACATTAATTAGGAAACAATTAACATACATCGCATAGGAGTTAATCTTTGTAAACAACACCAGTTTTGAAGGCTACAGCCAGTTATATTGATCACTTCAGTGATACTGAGACATGTATTGCACTTTATGCATTGATATTTGACATAGAAAGATCAGCACATTAATGTAAAAAATTGCCACTATGTATTTGAAATTTAAGCCCTACTATTAGCTAATATTCAAAATAACTCATGTACTTGATATTGTAATGTGTAGTCAACTGATTTTTCTTTTTAAATAGATTGATTGTTGTATACATTAGAGGCAGAATCTCACTCTGTCATCTAGGCTGGAGAGCAGTGGTACAATTATGGTTCACTGCAGCTTCCAACTCCTGGGCACAAGCAATCCTCCTGCCTTAGCCTCCCAAGTAGCTAAGACTATAGGTATGCACCACTATGCCCAACTAATTATTTTTAATTTTTTTTGTAAATGTGGGCTCTTGCATTGTTGCTCAGTCTAATCTGGAACCCCTGGTCTCAAGTGACTCCTGCTGCAGCCTCCCAAAGTACTGGGATTATAGGCATCCTGTACCTGCCCCAATTCTGTATTTTTATTTATTCTTAGTTACAGTTTATAATTGTTTCCAAATGTGAATCATAATCAGATTGATTCAATACCAGGTTTTAGAAGAATTGTGTATCAACTAGTCCACTTTGAAGAGGAAAACCACATAGTAAGTTAAACTAGTGAATTTAATTGAAAAATATTATTAAAGTATGACAAAAGATTAACTTCCCTCTAAGATATAGAGAAACCTAAGTGGTACTGTGAAGCTAAAGGAATGTAACCAAAGAATGACAAACTTGGAAGAGGATCAGTTCTTAAAGATACGGTGTAATTCATCTCACTGGAGAGCAGAGAAATTCTCGAGTTTGGCTGAGCATCCAGAGATGGCCCATAGTCATGGGGCAAGCTGGCGGCCAGTAGAACAGTCGACATGGATAACCAAACCAGTGGCTGTGTTTCAGAGGACATGAGCACCCTCCAGGGAAGAGTATGGGGCCTGCAGTGGGCTCAGTAGGACTGCTGGAGGGGAGCAGGCTTCAGGTAGATGGCCCACAGGCCTACAGAGGGAATTTTGACTCTGATGGGCATTTCTTTCTGGAGAGGGCCTTGGGAAGATTGTCTCTAGCTTGAGACTGCAAGATTGGCAAGCAATCATATGTTCTTATACCCTTCATGACTTGGCGGAGCTACACTGAATGTCCTCACATTCACTGACTCCTGTGTCACCAGAAAACATGGAAGAGCCCCTTCCCCCAGCGTCCTCTACTGGGAACACTCAGCATCACACCCATTGTAAAGAAAAAATACTTAAAATGATTCTATCTGTGATCATAGGACATGTATTTGTTGAAAGGTGCATTAGGAGCTGGGAGGCAATTAATTCATAACTGGCACACATCGCCTTACATTTAGGTACTGGTTATAGCTAATATTATAGCAAAAATGACAACTCTAAATGCCTTAAGAATGTCATGTTGCTTCCAGGTGCCTAATTTTAGCCCCTTGCACTTGTCCATCTTGATTAGTCACATTATCCTAGTTTTCAGTAGCTGAACTTAGGCCTGTGCTTATTTTTCACCATATCCTTCAGACACACCACCTATAGCTCTCTGCAGTGGGAATGAAAGCCTGTCTACATATACCACTTTAAGTACGCTCAAATTCTTTGAGTATTTCAGCAGCTTTAGTCAAAGGAATTCATGGTGTGTCAATAGACTCTATTCTAATTAAAACCATTCGGATCACTTTTATAAGCAAGTGAAGAAAACTGTTTACCCCCAGTGTGTGCACTAGTAACAGCAGACAGTTCATTTCACAAAGCTAAAGAGCAATATTGATGATAGGGCATTAAGGAACATGCAAGTGCATAGATAAATTTGTTACTAGTCATTGTTTTTCTCTGTTATTAGTACAACCATTATTGTGGTTTAGGTGAGAAAAAGTTATTAGTGACTGCTTTCTGGTGCTTTATAGGTGTTGTCATTTACTTTCATGTTCATATACTGTTGTAATCATGTATGAATCAGTTGCCAACTATTATATATTATGCATATGTAAGAGACAGGTATTCAGGTACATGCAGGTATCAAATATGATGTTTAAAAAGACACATATTAATAATTCCTAGATAATGGTGGTTTATTATGAACCATAGTAACAGTTAGATGCAAAATCATTCACAGTATTTATGTCTGTTGTTGCTTTAACATAGGAATTACCAATAGCAAGCAT
Source organism: Rhinopithecus bieti (assembly GCF_001698545.2). Classification (NCBI taxonomy): domain Eukaryota; kingdom Metazoa; phylum Chordata; class Mammalia; order Primates; family Cercopithecidae; genus Rhinopithecus; species Rhinopithecus bieti. The sequence goes on along the minus strand of NW_016825575.1, from coordinate 294,448 downwards.
ATTTTGTTCTCCTAGCAGCCAGAACAGTTTTGTTATACATCATTTATTCTTCCTTAAAAGAAAAAAAATCCCTTATAGAAATACTATTATTCCTTTGACAATTTGCTTTGGATTCGTAATCTTTCCTTAGGGTGCTATATTTTTATCTTTGGGTAAAAGAAGGAAAGGGGTACAAAATCCAACAAATAAATTGTAAGCAATTACATTTTTAAGAGTGTTGCAGGAGCATTAACATTGAGAAACTAATACTTAAGTACAAATGGTTTAATTGTAGTGTGGAAATTAGGTGATGCTATAAAAACTATTATGATTCACATCTGTAAAATTAGTAATGGAATGATTATAGGACAAAAATATGCTTTGGTATGAAGTTGTTTTATAAGAATCTTCTATCATAAAGGTAAAACCTACTAACCCTGAATGTAAGATCTATGAATGAATTTACCTTTATCTACCATGAAAATAACAAATTATAAACCAGGTGCAGTGGCTCACGCCCGTAATCCCAGCACTTTGGGAGGCCGAGGCGGGCGGATCACTTGAGGTCAGGAGTTCAAGACCAGCCTGGCCAAGTCAACATGGCGAAACCTCGTTTTACTAAAAGTAAAAAAAAATTAGCTGGGCATAATGGTGCATGCCTGTAATCCCAGCTACTCAGGAGGCTGAGGCAGGAGAATCGTCTGAGCATGGGAGGCGGAGGTTGTAGTGAGCCGAGATCTTGGCACTGCACTCCAGCCTGGGCGACAGAGCAAGATGCTTCTCAAAAAAAAAAAAAAAAAAAAAAAAAAAAGAAAAGAAAAGAAAAGAAAAGAACACAGCATAAATGTAGTGGACCTAAGAGTACTCTTAGGCACTATTCCCAATGTTAATGAACTTAAAATCTGTAGTTTTTAAACTGTTGATATTTTTTATATTGCAGTACCAAGAAATGTACAAAATAATTGAGTCAAAAGTATACAATTTGTTTAGAACAAAAAAGGATATGAAAGAGATGATGATAATAAATGAGTATATTGAAGAGATAATAAAATGATGGACAAGGACATGAACCTAGTAAATAATGTGGTAAGCTATCAATTAGCAGATAACCACAAAATACATCATTTCCATGGCTCTGTGAAAACAAAGCTTAAAAAAAATGATTTTTTTTCCCTTTGGTTATGAAGGATAACAATTAATTATAGAGCACATTTATTGAGTGTCCACTAGGTATGTGACTGATATGCACACAATTAGTTATTTTTACTAGTCGTTTCACTAAGATATAAATTATTCAGGACTTGTTATAAGTTTTAAATACAAGTTCAAACACCACAAGAGACTTGCACAAGGTCATACAGGCCAAAGTAGTGAACAGAGATACAAATCTTAGATTGCACATCCTCAAAGCCCAGGCCCTTTCTACTATATAGTGTGGCTTCTAAAAATTAAAAATAGTGAAACTGTTTGGTTCTTGATGTGCTAGGGATTTGATAATTTCATAAATTCCATATGGAATTTAAAGACTGAATATTCAGCTAGTTGATGTCTGTCTCTTTTCTCTCTCTCTCTCTCTCTCTCTTTTTTTTTTAAAGAAACAGGATCTTGGTCTCTTGTCCAGACTGAAGTGCAGGGGTGTGGTCATAGCTCACTGCAGCTTCAAACTCCTGGGCTGAAGCAATCCTTCCGCCTCAGCCTCCCAAGCAGCAGGACTATAAGTGCACATCACTATGCCAGTCCTGTTTTTATTTACTTATTTATTTATTTATGACTTTTGTTTTTGAGATGGAGTCTCACTCTGTTGCCCAGGAGAGCAGTGGCGCAATCTCGGCTCACTGCAACCTCTGCCTCCCAGGTTCAAGCAATTCTCTTGCCTTGGCCTCCTGAGTAGCTGGGATTACAGGAGTATGCCACCATGCTTGACTAATTTTTGTATTTTTAGTAGAGATGGGGTTTCACCATGTTGGTCAGACGTCTTCAACTCCAGACCTCATGATCCACCGGCCTTGGCCTCCCAAAGTGCTGGGATTACAGGCGTGAGCCACTGCGCCTGGCCATGTTTTTACTTTTTATTGTAGAGTGGGGTCTTGCTTTGTTGCCTAGGCTGGTCTCGAACTTCAAGCAATCCTATAGTCTCAACCTCCCAAAACACTGGGGTTACAGACATGTGCCACCATATCAGCACTCAGGTGGTAATTTCCATGACATGTTTAGTCACTTAACTTTTATTATGTTTTTCCCTAAAGTGCATACACAGGTGAAAACTAAAATGTGACATAAATAAGCAGGGTGAATATATATATATATATATTTTGTTGTTGTTGTTGTTGAGACAGAGTCTGGCTCTGTCTCCCAGGCTGGAGTGCAGTGGCGCCATCTCGGCTCTCTGCAAGCTCCGCCTCCCTGGTTCACGCCATTCTCCTGCCTCAGCCTTCCAAGTAGCTGGGACTACAGGCGCCGGCCGCCACGCCCAGCTAATTTTTTGCATATTTAGTAGAGACGGGATTTCACCGTGTTAGCCAGGATGGTCTGGATCTCCTGACCTCGTGATCCGCCCTCCTCGGCCTCCCAAAGTGCTGGGATTACAGGCGTGAGCCACCGTGCCCAGCCCTATATTATAATTTTCTTAAAAATTATTACTTCTCTTACAAGTGGGAACCTTATTATTATTATTATTTTTTTTTGCTTTTGTAGCATTCACTGCTATTTTCCTGTTAACCTCTTGGTACACATAACAAAAATTAAGTGTGTTTATTTCAACGTTGTGGCTTATTTATAGATTCTTATTAAACATTGCTTCTTAACTAGAATAGAAATAAAAATCATTATCACAATAGCGAATAATCTCTTTTGTTTTCTGTTATCTCATTATACCAATGAATATTTTGAGTATTTTGAGGATTATTTATCATACTTTTCCAATTAGAAAACGAGTTTCTTAAAGGTTGTATTATTTTCTCTTAATGAGAGAGGCTGCACACACAGGTTATTAAATAAATATTATAGGTTAAACATCTGATTATTATGAGTGAAGAGAAAATTACCAGATAGAGTTTTGCTAAATGTAACAAGTAAGATGCTTAATGGACTCATGGAGTTTCTAAACTTGGCAAGATAAGTCTGTTATAATAGGCAAATTTACCATCCTAGAATAAGAAATATTACATTCTCATCAGTAAGTGCCCTGACAAATGGTCCAGCATTAGAAAAATTTATCATTTTTTTAAATAAGGAACTGTTGTGATATTATCAGGCAGAGGTTAAATGCTTTGCTAGAAAGATCTATGTATTAGTCTATTCTCACACTGCCATAAAGAAATACTGAGACTGGGTAATTTATAAAGGAAAGAGGTTTAATTGACTCATAGTTCCACATGGCTGGGGAGGCCTTAGGAAACTTACAGTTATGGCGGACGGGAAAGGGGAAGCAAGGACCTTCTTCACGTGGTGGCAGGACAGAGAAGTGAGGATGCAGGAAAAACTGCCATTTACAAAACCATCAGATCTCATGAGAGTTCACTCACTGTTGTAAGAACAGCATAGGGGAAACCGCCCCCATAATCCGGTCACTTTCTAGCAGGTCTCTCCCTCAACAACTGGGGATTACAATTCAGAATGAGATTTGCGTGGGGACACAAAGCCTAACCATATCAGTCTAAAAATGTATAGGTCATAAAAATTGCTTAGAAATATGTTTAGAGGCATCATAGACAGGTGAATAGAAAATGAGCTTTAGAGTCTACAGGACCCTGGTTTGAATTCCAGCTCTGTCATTAGCTCTGTGAATTTAGCCACAGAGTAATCTCATTAAGATGCTTCTTCACTTACAAAATAAAAATAATATTATAAAAACAATACTATATCTTCATATAAGGTTTTAGTGAGGATTAACTGTAATAATGAATAAACAAGTAACTGGCATCAAAATGATGCACAACAAATATCACTACTTTTAATTTTAAGTATTAAAGTGATATATTTTATGCTGATTATTTTGTGTACTGGAGATTATATTATTCTGAATTTTAGAGAGAAAATCAAGGGAATTTTAAACATCATGAAAGGCCTACTTGTTCACACAGTTTTTAAATTGTGAAAGACATTCAAAAAATAATTTTCATTATGTTTCTAGGGTAAGTATGTCCAATGCTTTTTAGCTCTTGAAAAAATTTAGCCTGATTTTTGTTGCTGTCCTTTTGTACTGTAATTAGTGTCCTCAGCTCAAACAAGGTGCTGGTGACTCACCCTTTCTCTAAGGTCATGGGTGTGGTAGGATCTTTAGGCTTCCTTCTTACAAGTCACAGAGTTCAGGAAAAAGACATTCTTGTTGGGTTGGACTTATCGCATGCTCTTATAACAGCCCATTGTTAATGTAGAATTAACTACAGAGTTTTGTTATGTCTTGTAAAATCAGAGCACTTTTGTAAAATGGCAGTTGAACATCAAGATAACTTTTATGTTATATGTCCAAATGGGTACATGGATCTATATATTAAGAATTTTGAGTTGAAACAGTTTAGTGTTTCTGTTTTTGGCTCTGTAATTGACTTCCTTCAGGCTAACTTCATATACTCTCTCCTCCACCTTCTGGTGTTTGCGAAACGAAGGGTGAAAAGGACAAGTGCAGTTATGATTTTCATCTCAAAATGTTGGACTTTTCTATCTAATTAAGTTGTCCCAGAACACATTATAAAATATTTGCAACCACAAGGAATCTAATAGCCTAAGAAAAGTGAAAAAAAAACCCAGCTTTTTGTTTGTTTGTTTTCTCCTTAGGGAATAACTATAAATGGAAATTAGAGATAAGATAATTAATATTGTTCTGTAAATATTCAGTCATCCTGAAATAGTCACGCCTGTCATAGGAGGGAGCATTATTATTTACTAGGATTACAAGCCAGTCGATCAACTGACATCCTGTGGCTAATTGTGGATTGGTGTTTTAAAGAAAATATATTTATTAAGCATCTGCAATTTTACAATTACATTTCATACATTACCATTGTGATTTTTAGCAACATTTTGTCCTTAAAAATTATGTGTGTGTGTAGTCCTCATTTTACATACGAGATAATTAAGGGTCAGACAAGTCAAACTTTTTTCAAGGTCATACAGTTAAAAAATGGCAAAATCAAATTTCAACCCTGTTTGGTTTGCTTGGTTTGTTAACATGTGCCTTTGTTTCTGTACTTATCTTTAGTGCCTTGCTGACCGAAATACAAAGTTTACTCATTTTTATACAATTCCTCTTATTTTTAGGAGATAAAATAAAACATTGTAGTTAATTCCCAACTAACAACGAACTACTATAAGAGCATGTAATAAACCCAGTCCAACAAGAATGTCTTTTGTTAGAACTCTTTTTCTCCTGTTCTCAGTAAATATTTATTTCTTGAAATGTTTATTGAGTATCTGCTGGTGCTTGGTATTCTATTTCACTGCTGGGTACAGCAATGAAAACAGATGGATGCAATCCTTGCTTTCATGAAGCATACTTTCTAATTCCCGACAACCAGTTGGGAAAACAAGCAATAGAAATATCAGGTAATGATACATGCTATGAAGAAAATTTAAATGAGGTGAGGTGATTGAGACTTACAAAGCAGCCTTGTTGCATTGGCTATTCAGACAAGGTCTCCCCAGGTAAGTGATATCTAAAAACTGAGGTTATACTAGCCAAAACGTGTCAGCCACATGATAACTGACAGTGGAAGTTGTTGTTAGTGAGGGCAAAGAATCTAAATGTGCCTGGACAGTAGTGAGTGAAGGGCAGAGAGATGAGCAATGAGGTCAGAAAGTAGGCCTGTTCACATCCCATAAGGGTAGGATAAACATGAAGGTAACTCTCTCAGGTCTGTGGAGTGTATATTGTGGGGACAAGAATGAAAGCAGAGATACCAGAAGGGAGATGTGTGGTGCTGCTGAGTGAAAGGGGCAGCTATTTGTCCTCAATTGCAATGGATTGGATGTGGTGGTCGGTGAAAAGTGGAATCTTGAATAGTTCCTTGACTTTCCTTGAGTATACTGGATGATGGTGCAGTTTATTGAGAAGAGGGTACAAGAGGTAGAAGAGATTGGATGTTGGGAGTGAGAAATTCATTTTTGTTTGGACCAAGTTAAACTGGAAATATTTGAACCATGTGAAATCGCTGATATTCATATTTTGACCATCAAAAATGGCAATTAGATGTAGTTCAACCTAATACCTATTAGACCTCCTTATGGAGCTATATTAAATAGGCCATTGCACACATAAGTCTGAAATACCAGCAAACAACCTGGGACGGGTACATAGATTTGAAACTCATCACCATAGGACAAATGAAGTCAAAAAATAGATAAAGAACAGGGCCCCAAATAACCCAAGGTTGAAGCAAGATGAATTATATGGATTGGCAAGGTCTGGATATTTGCAGTTCTTTTTTGACCCTCCTCTTTGGTGTTTCTGTCTGTAGTTACTTATGCATATTGTTGTCAGAATCTGAATATGAAACCTAACCTCTGTTTGCTTACACATTTTGCAGCCTGTTGGTTATGTAAACTTTGGGCTAGTCTGAAGATTTTTAAAAATAAAGGTCATATGTACTACAATACAATCTGAGGGATACATGGATGGTGGAGGTGATGAATAGAAATTTCATAGCCAAAATGTCTCTCTTGCTCTTTTTTTGTCAACAGTGTAGCTTTCCTACTTGTTGTCAACATGTGTGTACAGGCATGCACATGCAAAAATCCTTAAAAACATGCATTTCAAATTCAATAAAACTTCTGAGTTTGCCCTGCCAATCAGATAGTGTATTTGGGGGGATTAAAAAAATCTATGCATTAATTATGTTTAGAAACTAAAAGAATACACTGGATATCAATAAAATATAAAATACTTTTATGAACTTCCTAGTTTAAGTTTACATATTAATATTTTAACTAGAGTACTTCCTCCTTTTCCACAGGGGTATACATTCCCCCATGGATCCCTGAAACTGTGGATAGTACCAAACCCTATATATGCCATGTTTTTTTCCCGTACATATGTACCTATGATAAAGTTTAATGAATAAATTAGGCCCAGTAAGAGATTAACAATAACCAATAATAAAATAGAACAATTATAACATTTTATGTAAAAGGTTATGTGAATGTGGTTTATTTCTTTCTCTCAAAATATCTTATTGTACTGTAGATATTAGCTAACCTCACCATAGGATTTTTTTTTTCTTTCTTTATTAGGTTGAAAACTTTCACCTTTTCACTTAAAGGAAGCATTTTGCGGCTTCTCTTTGACATATCCAAATGGCCAGCATCATGGGGGCCATTATTAAGTAAATAAGGGTTCTTTGAACACAAGCACAGTTGATATGATAACCTACTCAGCTACAAAATGATTAAAGGGCAGATAGCGCCTACAGCATGAATCTGCTGGACAAAAGGGTGATTCACATGAGGAATGAAGCAGGATAGCATGAGATTTCATCACACTCCTCAGAATGGCATACAATTTAAAACTAATGAATTGTTTATTTATGGAATTTTCAAGTTAATATTTTTGGACTGCCACTGGCAGCAAGTGACTGAAACTGTGGAAAGCAAACTGCAGCTAATGGATACTACTGTACATGGTACCAGAGTTAGTAATCAAAATTAATCTGTCCCATAGCAAACATTAGACATGAATGCTTTATCAAATTCTTATCTTGTACAGAGTTGAGGACAGGTAATGGAGAACTTGTAGTTGTTGATACATACTGGTTACTATGTGGATAATAATTCACAACAACCTCAGAATAATATAGATTAAAAAACATAAGAAGATATGTTGAAGAAAACTTGCTGTGGGAAATGCAGTGAATATTAAAGTGACTGACTTTTCACACCATCAGATTTTATTTTAAAGCATAATTTTCCATAGAATTAAACTAGTCAGTTAATATAAAAATGGGATATTTAATTTGAAAACTGAGAAAGTATTACAGACCATTTAAAATTAGTATTGCTACTTTGAATTTGAAAAACATCTGTTTCTATACCAAGAGAGAATGGAAGTGACCATCTTAGTATAATGTAAATCCAGACTAAATATGTATAATTAGGAATATATAATAAATTACATATTTATAGGGAGATATCTGGGCTATTAAATGAATTCTACAGTTACTTGAACATATAGTCATTTTCACATATATTATATATGAAATCATCTTTTGCACTTCTTTTATTTTAGACCAACTGGTTCTTATTTATGTTTTTTTTTTGGAAAAAAGCATATTTGATCTGGTCTTTAGAATGAAGCAATTTCCCAACCTGTAGTGAAAGATACTATTTATGATAAATTTTCCAGTATTGTCAATATATCTTTTTTTGGGTCAAAAAACATGACAGAGACAAAATTTAAAAATTATTTTGGCTGTCCACATTCATTAAATAAAATACTGGCTGGAGTTGCATATTATATTAGTTGATAAGTTGGGCAAATATATTTAGCTATTTCTTTGATTTATAGGTTTCAAAGCTCTATATATGCATGTGTTGAAAGTGAAACACATGGCAAATTGGTAAAGGACTTTAGAAACAAGTACATGTAACACTGGCAGAAGGACCTTGTCTCTCTTGAATACCATTGTTTTCCTAGGACGTGTCACATAACAGGTCCTTAATAAATATGTATTGAATGAATGTATTACATTACATGAGTAATGAGTAATGATGAAAAGTTGGACATAAAAAATTCCCGATGATAACTTCACATGCATTAGCAGATTCTTAATGTCATTTGACTGTATTCCTTTTTCTGGCTTCCTAAGTGGGTTTTGCTTTGCTGGGCCTGTACTACAGACTCTGCCTCAAAATCATGACACAGTTTGTCAGTAATTTACACATCAGTATGTAGAGGGCTTCAAAAGCTTGGGCACTTAACACTAACCTTCTGCTCAGGTCCTTATGTAAATGTCCTTATGTAATGGTATGCATCACCATTAAAAACCCCATAACTCTCCGATGCTACTTCTCTCTGCATTTTGTATTCTACCAAGGTGTAGAGGAGGGTAGATTTAAATGATCAATTTTCTTAGCATTGACTGACTTATCTGTAGAATTTTAGATTTTTTTTTTTTTTTTTTTTTTTTTTGAGACAGGTTCTCACTCTGTTGCCCCGGCTGGAGTGCAGTGGTGTGATCACAGCTCACTGAAGCCTCGACCTTCTAGACTTAAGCCATCCTCCCACCTCACACTCTCAAGTAGCTGGGACCACAGGTGCACGCCACCACAGTCAGTTAATTTTTGTGTTTTTTTTGTAGAGACAGGGTTTCACTATGTTGCTCAGGCTGATCTCAGACTCCTAATCTCAGACGATCCTCCTTGGCCTCCCAGAAGTGCTGGAATTACATGCATGAGCCACTGTGCCTGGCCCAAATTTTTAAAATCTTAATTATTTTTGTTGAGTCATTGACTGCAGTAGCAAATGTCTAGATTATAATTATAGGAAAATAAAATTATTTTGTGGCAAAGACATGGCATCATTCTTTTTAATTCCTCAAATAATACTGTATTCCACAGCCCTACTCCTATATAACCCATCAGACAAGAAATTTGATCTGTTTAACAACTTGAACTTCTTACTTGCCATGTTTAAAAAGGGAAGCCCATCGACTGGAGACAGGAGTGGCTACCTTTAGAGATTACCAGTTTTGTCAATGCAAAGCTTGCCTGTGCTAGGGTAACAGTTGATAATATCAAATTGATTATTAATAGTTTTATCAGGATGTGATTAAGCAAGTCAACCATTTAAAGTATACAGTTCAATGATTTTTTAGTATATTCATAGAATTGTGCAACTCAGAGTAAATTTTAAACCATTTTCATTACCCCCAAAAGAAATGCAATTCTTATTAGCAATCACCCACAATATTCTCCACTCTCTCCCAACCCCGAGCAACTACTAACATATTTTCTGTCTCTATAGATTTACTTATTCTGAACACTTCATATAAATAGAACATACAGTATGTGGTCTTTTGTGACTGGCTTCTTTCCCTTAGCAAAATGTTTTCAGGGTGCATTCATGTTGTAGCATGTATCAGCACTTTATTCCTTTTGTTGCTGAATAATATTCCATTGTATGGATATACCACATGTATTTTTTATTGATCTATTGATGAACATTTGAGTTATTTTCACTTTTTGGTTATTATGAATAATGCTGCTATGAACATTCATGCACAACTGCCAACATGTCTTTCAACACACTTGCACCATTTTATATTTCCATTAGCGATGTAGGAGGATTCCAGTTTCTCTACTATCTGGAGAACACTTATTATTATCAATCTCCGTTATTATAACCATCCTAGTGGGCATAAAGTGGTGTTTCGTTGTGGGTTTCATTTGCATTTCCTTAATGGCTAATCACGTTGAGCATCTTTTCATGTCCTTAGGGTCATTTATATATCTTCTTTGCGTAAATATCTATTTAGATTCTTTGCCTTTTTTAAAAAAATTGGGTTGTCTTTTTGAGTTGAGGGATTCTTAAAATATTGTAGGTAATTTGTTATTAGATCTATGGTTTGCAAATATTTTCTTCCATTCTCTGGGCTGTCTTTTACTTTCCTGATGGTATCTTTTGCAGCACAAAGTAGATAATTTTGATGAAGTCTAATTTATTTATATGTTTACTTTTGCTTGTACATTTGGCATTGTGTCTAAGGAGGTTTTGTTTAACTCAAAGTTGTTAAGATTTACTCCCATTTTCTTCTAAGAAACATAAGTGTTAGCTTTAGCACTTACATTTGTAAGTGTAGAGTACAGGAAAAGAAGTTAAACTTCACTGTTTTGTCCCTGGACCTGGGACCATCTGATCAGAAGACAATTCTTTCCTCCATTTATTTTTCCTCTCACCCTTGTTAAAAATCACCTGACCAAAAATGTAAGGGCTGTCTGTACTCTTGGTTCTGTTCCACTGCTTTATATAGCTGTCCTTATGCCGGTATACTGTCATGATTACAGTAGTTTTGTAGTAAGTTTTGAAATTGGGAACTGTGTGTTCACTAACTTTCTTCCCTTTTTCAAAATTGTTTTGTCTATTCTGGCTTCATTTTCATATGAAATTTAGGAGCAGCTTATCAATTTCTGCAATTTTAAAAAGCCAGTTGGGATTTTGACAAGGATAATTAATCTGTATCAGTTTGGGGTGATTTGTCATCTTTGTACTAACACATGTTCTAATCAATGACCATTAAATGTCTTTAATTTCTTTCAATAACGTTCTGTCATTTTCATAGTACAAGTATTGCATTTTTTATTAAACTTATTCCTAAAGCTTTTTTCTTGTGAATACTATTGTAAATGAAGGACTATTTTCTTAACTCATTTTTAGATGATTTTCCACTGTATAGAAATACAATTGATTTTGGTGTATTCATCTTGTATCTGTCAACCTTATAAAACTTATTTGTAATTGTACAAATTGTACAAACTATTACAAGAAATTGTAATAGTTTTCCTGTGTGTGTGTGTGTGTGTGTGTATGTGTATGTGTGTTCCTTAGGAATTTTTAAAAATATAAGATCATAATAAGATCATCCTCTTTGCAAATAGAAGTAGGTTTATTTCTTTTTTTCTAATCTGGATTCCTTTATTTTATTTAAGTGTTATAAATTTTTATTTTTTGCCTGCTTGTGCTGGCTAGAACATTCAGTATAATAATGAATAGATATGATGATACTGAACAGTCTTATTTTTTCCTAATTTTAGATGGAAAGCATTTGGGTTTTCACCAGTAGGTATAATGATAGCCAGGGATTTTTCTACACATCCTTATCAGGTTGAAGAGATGTTCTTATTAGTTTTTTGAGAGTTTTTATCATGAAAGTTGTGTTGGAATTTGTTCCATGCTGTTTCTGCATCTATAACAGAAATGTGCTTTTTGTTCTGTAGTCGATTGATATGGTATATTATATTGATTACTTTTTAGACATTAAACCAGCATTACATTTCTGGAAAAATTCCACTTCCTCATGGTGTATGACCTTTTTATTATGTTGCTGGATGTTTGCTAGTATTTTGCTGAAGATTTATATATAAAATAATAAAAGATATTGTTCTTTTCTTTATTTATTATAGGTATATTTAGAGTTTCTATTTACTCTGAGTCAATTTTGGTAGTTTACATCTTTCTAGGAATTTGTCCATTTCTTGTAAGTTATGATCTGTTGGAATGCAGTTGTTCATAGTATTCCTTTTAGTTCTTTTATTTCTGTGAGTTTTGTAGTGATCTTTTATTTTTTAAAAAATAATTTGAGTCCTTTCTCATTTTTCTTGCTTATTCTTTTTAAAGGTTTGATTTTGTTGATTTTCAGTATTTTTTTCTATGTTTTAGTTCAGCCATTTGTACTGTAATCTTTATTATTTTCTTAATTCTGCTGGCCTTTACGTTTCATTTGGTCTTCTTTGGTCAGTGTCTTAAGGTGAAAGGTGATGTTATTGATGTGAGATACTTCTTTTTAAATACAGGTTGAGTATCCTGTATCTGAAACGCTTGGAATTAGAAGTGCTTTGGATTTCAGACTTTTTTAGAATTTGGAATTCTTGAATTATACAGGTTGAGCATCCCAAATCCAAAACTCTGAAATCCAAAAGTGCTCCAATGAGCATTTCCTTTGATCGTCATGTTTCTGCATAAAAAGTTTCAGATTCTAGAGCATATTGTATTTTCAGATTTGAGATGCTCAACCTATATATGTTTATGGATAGTTATAGATCTAAGCATTGCTTAAGTTGCATCTCACAAGTTTTATTTTCTTCTTCATTAATCTCAAAGTATTTCCAATTTCTCTTCTGATTTATTTTCTTTTAACACATTGGCAATATAACAACATGTTTTTTACTATGATGTATTTGTAAATTTTCCAATATTTTATTTTAAGATTTTAAATTTTGTGGGTACATATATTTAAGGGATACATGAGGTATTTTGACTCAGGCATATAATTCATAATAATCACATCATGGAAAATGGGGTACCTATCCTCTCAAGCATTTATCCTTTGTGTTACAAAAATCAACTTATATTGTTTTAGTTATTTTTAAATGTACAATTAAATTATTAATAATTATAGTGCCCCTGTGTGCTATCAAATACTAGGCCAATTTTCCAAATTAAAACATTAATTTTAATTTTATTCCTTTGTGGTTGGACAACATATTTTGTATTATCTCAGTTTTTCAATTGTTCAATGTGTCTATTTCTACTAACTTTTAAATTTTCATGATACATTTTGTCTGATGTTAATATAGTCATTTTTGCTTTCCTGTCATTGCTATTTTTATGGTATGGTTTTACTTTCATCGTGTTTGCATCTTGGAATCTAAAATGTGGCTCCTGTGGAAAACGTAGTTTGAATTTTGTTGTTTTTATTTAGTCTGACAATCACTTTTTGATTGGATTATTTAGTACATTCATATTTCATATAGTTGATGATATGGTTGGATTTGTCATTAACTTTTTGTTTGCTGTCATTTTTTCTCTACGACAGCTTTTTTCCCAACCACTGCCTTTGTGCTATTATAAATATGTTACATTTCTATATGTCATAGGCCCAACAATATAATTATGTATATATTATTGTAGAAAATAGCTTTTAAAATAAGTTAAGAAAAGGGATGAGAAGAAATGTGGAATTGTATCTGTCATACTTTCTAATATGATTACCTTTACTGAAATTTTATTTTTTAGTGGTTTTCAAATTATTGTTGAGTGTCACTTGCTTTCAACTTGAAGAATTTTTTAGTATTTCTTGAGAAGTAGATGTGCTAGCAATGAATTGTTTTTGTGAATTAGACAATATTTTTACTCAACATCATTTTGGAAGATTGTTTGAATGTGAAATACTTAGTTGAGATTTTTTTCCTTTCAACTTTGAGTATGTGATCCCACTGTCTTATATTCGCCATTATTTTTGGTGAAAACTCAGCTGTTATTGTTATTGGGGTTCCTTAGTATGTGACAAACTGTTTTTCTCTTGCTGCTTTCAAGATTTTTCTTGGTCTTATTGTTGTTGTTCACTTGTTAATTTGTTTCGTGACTGCTCAACAACTTTGGTGAAGTTCATTTCCTCAATAGGATTCAACCTCTGATATTGTTTCTTAGAGACACAACCTTGGGAATGCACACACTCTGGTCTCTTCTCCATCAACCTCTCAAGAGATGACAGTGGTTTTTAGTTAGTCTCTTTTTGATTGTCTCTTTCTTTCTTCTCCCTGTTAAATTTCTAGCTAGTCTGCCTCTACTGGTATATCCAGCTGTTAGCCTTCACTACTTGCTAGCTGATTGCTCCATTGTTTTTGACAATACCTAGGGCATAGATTGCTCTACAGTTGGATTCAATTAAATTTGGGCACCTTTGCATAGGTATTTTTTGAGATGAGACTTTGGGACTGATTCCTACCCTGGGAATGCTCTTTAGTTGTGTCTTTTCCTGGTTTTATCTGTTAAACTCTAGCTTGCCTACTGTTAGATTTCTTGCTTTCATGAAGCTATCTGTCTCCTCTCAAATTTCTCACCATCAAAATCTTTGTTCTTTTCAACAGTGTCCCAAGACTTGAACTTCCCATGCCCTGTCCCAAATAAAGCCAGACCTTTTAGGGAGACCTATAGAGCATCAGTTCCTTGTGGCTTGCCTCTTTCTCTGGGCATTACACCTGCCCCAGTGTTCCAGAGCTGGTGGTCAGGATAGTGGCTCACTTCTCTAGGAATGACACCCTACTCTAATGAGTAGAATGCTTGGCAGGGGCAGTAGCCCCTGTTCTTGTCAACTTGATATTATCTTGATGTTGAACCTCCACCATAAACTCGCTGAAACAAGGACATTCAGGGCTCAGTATTATCAGCCAGCTATGCCTGGGGGTAGATCTTCCATTCTATGAGTAAGGCTGAATAGAGGAAAGGAACAGGGATCATTTGACTGCTCTTGCCGGCAATGGAGCTTCAGCAGCAATGGGCTGGGCAGGATGAGAAAGGCTGTTGATCAGCTCCGCCTGGGAAGAAATCGTATCCCTAAACTTGGATCCGGGAGGAGACAGAGCCCTTTGTTCTTGTCTGTACATGCCGATAGTAGAGTTTCCATCAAGTTGAGCTGGGTAGGAGGGAATGGGCCATGGTTCAAATGCCATAGACTGTCACTTATTAAGATTTATTTGATTTTGCTAAATAAATGTTTCTCCATGTGTTGCATGTCCTTAGGGAAATTTCCTGATAATTTAAGGGGTTACTTTATATAATTTTTACCTGTTATGGTTGTTCCTCCTGTAGTGTTCTTAGCATTTACTTTCATTTACTAAAATATCTGTATGTTTTTTAAAAGTATATGTTGATATACATATCAACATGCGCGCGTGCGTACACACACACACACACACTTTATGAACATATTGATTCTACCCACATTTATTCTGCTTTTACCAGTACTGGTCTTCTTTTTAATTAAAATGGTAGTATTTTTTAAAGCATTAGTCAAGCAAAATTTAAACTAGTGCTTTTCATCGCGAGTAACAATCCTTTTATTAAACACTATTTTCAAGTCCTTTTTCAAATACCATCAGAATTTCCATTTATTAATTTACAAAGAAAATTATAACAGTTATATAGAACTATTTGAATAAGCATGACCATCATATTTTTTCTCATTAGAATGATCTACGTGGTAACCACATTCACAAGTAGAAGGTTGCTTGGTGACCAGGGAGTCTGCACAATCGTTAATCTTTGATAATTGGAATGATTAATGATGTCAAGCCATTTTGTTTTGTCTGTCCTTTTGCATCTTCACCATCTCTGCTCTGCATTTAATAAATGTGAATCATTTTATAGAAATACAGATTGTTATAAATTAGGGTTATTTTAATCATAAGGATAGTAATTCTCAAAGCTTAGTTTACAGTTTGACAATGGTAAATGAAAATTTAGATGTTCACAAAATATTTTGCAAAATAGGATTTGTACTTTCTAACAATTTTCAGATACCTGTTTTTAAAATAAGTTTTACAAAAACTACGTATTACAGAATACATATCTAGTCATTAAATGCAATATATTACATAGAAATTATAATTGTTGCAATCATCCAGAGGTGGAAAAAAAAAACACAGTTAAAGCAAGAGAAGTCTTTATAGAACAGATTGCCAGTAGTTAGTGTACAAGTATAGTAACACTTAATGTTCATTTTCTGTGTTTGGGATATTGTTCACTTTGCATGTATAATGTCACCCAATTGTCACAATAGGTAGGAACTTGTCATTCACTTTATAGATGAGGATATTGAAGCTCTAGATGTTTATGTCACTTATCTGAGCTAACTAGTGATGGAACTGTGCATTTCTAGTTAATGATAGAACTGTGGCATTTACCTTGCAGCCTAACTGCAGAATTCTCAGTCTTACTCTGCCACATTGTATCCAGAAGTATGCCAAAATTTTTCTTCATCTTATATAATTTGTTTTCATATTTTTCACATATTTGAAAAGCATCTTTATTGACCATGTTCCATGTCCATCTGAAGTTCTCTCTTGGTTATTTGAGTACTGGAGGAACCAATTCCTATAGTCTCCATTTGTGCTCAAAATCTTCCTGCAGTCTTTATGGCCTGACTCATTCTTTCTATTACAAAAATATGTAATATAAAGATGATTAAGATGAAGAGGATGTAATAGCCAAAATGTATTGTGCCAGGCATTGTTTTAGTGTCTTGTTTATGTTATTTAATCCATGGTAAGATTCTCTGGGGTGGGCATTATTGGCTTAGTGACTAAGAAGCTTCAGATCGGAGAAACTAAGTGTGCTTTTGGCTACACAGTTTTTAGGTATTGAATCTGAATTATGCCTGTTGATTCTGAAGACAGTGCTGTTTCACATAGTCCCTGTCATATTCTAAAATGTTTACTGAGTGCTGGGTCTTACATGCTCTGTGAGTAGACTGTCAGCAGAATACTTCTCTAGAGGTAGTTATATTAACAATATATTAATGTTGAGAAACTCAGAATCAAAAAGATTCATTATAAGAAATAAGTTTGCATAGTTCACATTGAGATTGCTATGGAAGGTTCATAAATGGATCGACAAATGAAAAGTGGGTCAGTGATCGTTTTATTTACCATAGTTCCCTATTATCTGTGGTTTTGCTTTCCACGACATAAGTTATCTGAGGTCAACCATGGCATAAAAATAGTTGAATCCAGTAAAATAAGATATTTTGAGAGAGAGAAAGAGGGAGATCACATTTATATAACTTTTATTACCATATATTGCTTTGTTTTATAATTATTGTTAATCTCATTGTTTTACATTTATAAATTAAATTTTACCATATGTATGTATATATAGGAAAATACATAGTATTTATGGCAGTCAGTACTAACTGTAGTTGCAGGCACCCACTGGGGGTCTTTGAGGATATGCCTGATGGATAAGGGAGGGATTGCTGTATTCACTGTTATGGAAAATAGTGGTGGTATTAATAGCAGATATAAAAATTATTTGCAATTTAACAGTATGTTAACAAAGGAAAGGAGATGGCATAAAATATCAGTGTCTTATGTTATAAAATGAAATGTCTATATATATATATATTGCTTATATGTCTATATAAGCAATGCAGCATTGCTATTATCAAATATTATTCATCAAAAATAAGTGCTTACGATTCTAGGACAGGGACCTTTTATGGTTCTTTTGTTGTTATTTATAAAACATGACACATAAAAGGCACTTGATAAATCTTTAAGGGAGCAAAAAATTTTTTTTTGGTGTAATTTAAAACTCAAATGAGCAAAGCAGGGATTTATGCTGGTGGAAAAGAGATTAATTGTGGTCTAAATAGCATAGCATGCTCCTTGTGTTAGTCCAGAGAGAGACCGAGTGCCAATAGGGTACAGATAGATAGATAGATAGAAATATAGATAGATACATAGATACATAGACACTTAGATAGACAAAGAGAGAGAGATTTAACATAAACATGTAAATACTTAAGTAAATGTTTATTTATTATAAGGAATTGGCTCACATGATTATGGAGGCTGGAAAATACCAAAATTTGCTGTTGGCAGTCTGATGACCCATGAGAATCAATTACATAGTTCCAGCCTGAATCTGAGTCTGAAGACAGGAGAATTTTGATATTGCAGCTCCCAGACAGTTAAGTAGAGGAGGGAAGTCCCCCTAACTCAGCCTTTTATTCTATTCAGGCCATCAAGGGATTGGATAAGCCCCACACATATTGGAAAAGGCAATCGGATTGATTCAGGTTACTGATTTCACATGCTAATCTCATCTAGAAACATCTTCATAGACTCACAGAGATACCCTGAATAAAGTTTAACCAAATACCTGGGCAGTCTGTGGCCCAGTCAAGTTTACACATAAAATTAACCATCACACTGTTCAGTTTTCCTAGCTGTTAACTCCAATCATTTGAAAGGAAAAGGTCTCGAACTTAAGATTCCAGACTTTATAGCCAGATAATATTTTCTGGTTTTTATAGGCTAATGACTCCCATTCTGTATTTAAGGGCTACCAGTATGACATCACAGAAAAATAATTATTTACTCATTTAAAAAATATGTCAGACGGGCACAGTGGCTCATGCCTGTAATCCTAGCACTTTGGGAGGCTGGGGCAGGTGAATCACGAGGTCAAGAGATTGAGACCATCCTGGCCAACATGGTCACACCCCGTCTCTACTAAACATACAAAATTAGCTGGGCGTGGTGGCATGTGCCTGTAGTCCCAGCTACTCAGGAGGCTGAGGTAGGAGAATTACTTGAACCTGGGAGGCAGAGGTTGCAGTGAGCCGAGATCACGCCACTGCACTCCAGCCTGGCGAAAGAGTGAGACTCCATCTCAAAAACAAACAAACAAAAATATCAAAATGAAATATGTGTAAGAAACTCAAATAACATTTTAAAAGGGTATAATAATGTTAAAATATAAAAAGTTCCTTATTTATGGTTTCACTTTCAAAGATAAACAATCATAATGATTTGATATGTTTCTAGCCATTTTTCAATACACTATAAATACAATTAATAGTACATATGTGTTAGTTTTATTTTTTATTCCAATAGTTTTTGGGGTACTAGTGGTTTTTGACTACATGGATGAGTTCTTTAGTGGTGAATTCTGAGATTTTAATGCACCCCTCACCTGAGCAGTGTACACTACATCAAATATGTAGTCTTACATCCCTCACTTTCCTTGCAACCATGCTGTTTTTGATAACTACAGCCTTGTAGTATAATTTGAAGTCTGGTAATGTGATTCCTCCAGATTTGTTCTTTTTGCTTAGTATTGCTTTGGTTATGTAGGCTCTATTTTGGTTCCATATGAATTTTAGGATTGTTTTTTCTAGTTCTGTGAGGAATGATGGTGGTATTTTGATGGGAATAGCATTGAATCTGCAGGCTGCTTCAAGCAGTATGGTCATTTTCACAATATTGAGTCTTCCCATCTATGAGCATGGGATGTGTTTTCATTTGTGTCATCTATGATTTCTTTCAGCAGTGTTTTGCAGTTTTCCTTTATAGTTTTCACCTTTTTAGTTAAGTGTATTCCTGGGTATTTTATTGTTTTTGCAGCTGTTGTAAAAGGGATTGAGTTCTTTATGTGATTCTCAGATTGATCATTGTTGGTGAATAGCAGTGCTTTATATACATTGATTTTGTAATGTGAGACTTTACTGAATTTGTTTATCAGATCTAGGTGCCTTTTGGATGAGTATTTAGGGTTTTCTAGGTATATGATCATATCATCAGTGAACAGTGACAGTCTGACTTCCTTTTTTTTTTTTTTTCCAATTTGAATGTCCGTTATTTCTTTCTCTTGCCTAATTGCTCCGGCTAGGACTTCCAGTACAATGTTGAATAGAAATGGTGAAAGTGGGCATCCTTGTCTTTCTCCAGTTCTCAGGGGAAATGCTTTTAGCTTTTCCCCATTCAGTAAGATGTTAGCTTTGGGTTTGTCATATATGACTTTTATTACTTTGAGGTGAATCCCTTCTATGCCTATTTTGTTTAGAATTTTTATTAAGAAGGGATGCTGGATTTTACCAAGTGCTTTTCCTGCATCTATTGAGATGATCATATGGTTTTTGTTTTCAATTCTAGCTATGTGATATATCACATTTATTGACTTGTGGATGTTAAACCATCCCTGCATCTCTGAGATGAAACCCATTTTGTCATGATGTATTATCATTTTGATCATCCACCAGCTGTTGGATTTGGTGAGCTAGTATTTTGTTGATGATTTTTACATCTATGTTTATCAGTGATATTGGTCTGTAGTTTTCTCTTTTTTGTTATGTCCTTTCCAGGTTTTGCTATTAGGGTGGTACTGGCTTCATAAGAATGATTTAGGGAAGATTCTCTCTTTATCTTTTGGAATAATTTCACTAGGATTAGTACCAATTCTTCTTTGAATGTCTGGTAGAATTCAGTTGTGCATCCATCTGGTCCTGGACTTCTTTTCATTGGCAATTTTTAAAATTACTGATTCAGTCTCATCATTTGTTATTGGTCTGTTCAGTGTTCCTGTTTCTTCCTGATTTAATCTAAGAGGTTTGTATGTTTTTAGGAATTTATCAACTTCCTCTGAATTTTCTAGTTTGTGCGTGTAAAGGTGTTCATAGTAGACTTCAGTGATCTTTTGTATTTTTGTGGTATTGGTTATAAAATTGTTGACTTTCTGCCTTGATGATCTGTCTAGTATTCTGTGGAGTACTGAAGTCTTCCACTGTTATTGTGCTGCTATCTCATTTCTTTGGTCCAGCAGTAATTGTTTTATAAATCTGGGAGCTCCAGTGTTAGTTGCTTATAGGTTTAGGATTGTAATGTCTTCTTGTTGGACTGCTACTTTTATCAGGATATAATATTGTTCTTTGTCTTTTTTTTTTCTAGTGTTGCCTTAAAGTCTGTTTTATCTTATATAAGAATAACTACTCCTACTTCTTTTGGTTTCCATTTGCATGGAATATCTTTTTCTGTCCCGTTAACCTTGAGTTTATGTGAATGCTTATGTGTTAGATGAGTCTGTTGAAGACAGTAGATATTGGTTGGTGGCTTTCTATTTTTTATTTGATTTATTTCTTGATTTATTAACACAGAGTTTCACTCTTACTGCCCAGGCTGAAGTGCAATGGCATGATTTTGGCTCACTGCAACCTCCGCCTCCTGGGTTCAAGCAATTCTCCTGCCTCAGCCTCCCGAGTAGCTATGATTACAGGCGTGTGCCACAACACCTGGCTAATTTTTGTATTTTTAGTAGAGACGAAATTTCACCATGTTGGCCAGGCTGGTCTTGAACTCCTGACCTCAAGTGATCTGCCTGCTTCAGCTTCCCAAAGTGCTAGGATTACAGGTGTGAGGCACCACACCTGGCTAGTTGGTGGTTCTGTTAAACCCATTCTGCCATTCTTTACCTTTTAAGTGGAGCATTTAGGCCATTTACATTCAATGTTAATATTGAGATACGAAGTACTGTTATAGTCATCATATTAGTTGTTACCTACATACATTTTTTTTCTCACTGTGTTATTGTTTTATAGGCCCTGTGAGCTTAATGCTTTCAGGAGGTTCTATTTTGGTGCACACTGAGCTTTTGGTACAACATTTAGAACTCCTTTTAGCATTTTTTGTAGTGCTGGTTTGGTAGTGGCAAATATCTTCAACATTTGTTTGTCTGGAAAACACTTTATCTCTTCTTCATTTATGAAGCTAAGTTTCACTGGATACAAAAATCTTGGCTGACAATTGTTCTGTTAAAGGAGGCTAAAGATAGGAACTCAGTTCCTTCTAGTTTGTGAGGTTTCTGCTGAGAAGCCTTCTGTTAGTCAGATAGGTTTTCCTTTATAGGTTACCTGATGCTTTTCTCTCACAACTTTTAGAATTCTTTCCTTCGTGTTGACTTTAGATAGCCTGCATGACTATGTACCTTGGTGATGATCTTTTTGCAATGAATTTCCCAGGAGTTCTTTGCGTTTCTTGTATTTGGATATCTAAATCTGTAGCAAGGCCAGGAAAGTTTTTCTCAATTATTCCCTGAAATATCTTTTCAAACTTTCAGTCTTCTCTTGTTCCTCAGGAACACCAATTATTCTTAGGTTTGGCCATATTACATAATCCCATATTTCTTGAGACTTTGTATATTTCTTTTGATTCTTTTGTTTTATCTTTTCTGATTGGGTAATTTGAAAGCTGTGTCTTCAAACTTTGAAATGTTTTCTTATACTTATTTTATTGTTGAAACTTTCTGTTACATTTTGTATTTCCCTAAATGTGTCTTTCATTTCTGGAAGTTCTGATTGGTTTTTCTTTAAGATATCTATCTCTCTGGAAACTTTTTCACTTATATATTGAATTATTTTTTTAAATTTCTTTTTGTTGGTTTTCACCTTTCTCTGGTATTTCCTTGAGTAGCTTAATAATCAACCTTCTGAATTCTTATTTGCTATTTCAAATATTTCCTCTTATTTGGATCCATTGCTGGGGCGCTTCTGTGATTTTGGGGGGTATTATAGAACCCTGTTTTGTCAAATGAGAAGGAACCAGAATTAGTTTTTGGTTCCTTCTCACTTGGGTAGAGTATTCCTTTAAATTGTTTTAAATTTATATTTGATTTTAAAATTTATTTTATCCTTTTGAGGATGTGGCTTTACTGTTTACAGTTTATTATAGCCTCATTTGATTCTTGGTGCTTTTAGGGGTGAAGACTCTGTATGAGTTCGTTTTTTATAGAGTCTTGGTGTGCTGACTTTCTTAGCTGCTTATTGTTATTAGTTACGTACTTGATGTATGGGCAAGTTCACTGTCTCCTATGGGGTTGGAAAAGCAAGGATCTCTTGAAGCTTATTTCATTCCCCCATTGTATGCATTTAAAAAATTTTAGTTTTTTTCCTGTTATGTTATTTACTGAATTGATGGTTCAATGGTTGAAGTTTTAGGCCATAGAGGAGGTATCTCCGGGTAGGAATCAGTTGTTGCTAAAGCCAGTGGGTAGATGCAATACCCAATGGTGGGCAGAGATCCCAGTCTTGATGAAGGTGGCTGGGGGAGCTCTCAATTAGATGCACTGAAGTTTTAGCAGGGGGAAGGGTGGGAGTTACCTTAACTCCCCTGCCAGGCCAGTAGGAAAGCTATCTACCTCCCAGCCTCACTCCTGTCACTGTGTTCTGGTTGTTCAGATCAGATGGGGTCCTCTTTTTGTCTGTAAGAACATTGATATTCCGAGTATAGAGGAATTATGACTCTCCCTCTTATGCAATTCTGAACCTGGGGAGTGCTCCTCCTGTGGGGATATAGTCACCCTGAAATGTTCCAGGAAAACTGTCTATAGATGTGTCCACGCTGAGTTGCTGTGGGAGGAGCCTCAACTGTGTCTGTCATGGTGGACAAGGGGGAAACAAGGGCCCCTTCTCCAAGACCCTTTATGTGCTGCCTGACTGTTGGGGTAGAGGTGTAGACTTTCTCTGCTGAGCCCAGTGCTGCAATAGCATCCCTGCTATAAAGAGACTTCCCACCAGCAGAAAGATCTCGGACTCAAGGCCTGCCATCCGGATTCTTTTGTCCCATGGCATGTTCCCTAGAATGGCGTTCTCCCTCTTCCCCTAGTATTAGGAATTCCTGAGAGCCGGACTACAGTGATTGGTATTGCTTTTCCGGGTCTAGCCACCCAGTGGGGCTGCCACACTCTGGGCTCGTACTGGGGATGTCTGCAAAGAATCCGGTTATGTGAACTGACTTTAAGTCTCCCAGCAGTGGGAAGCAGCTCTGATGGAAGTGGCAGGGGAGTGATGTAGACTCTGTGAGATTCCTTGGTTGTAGATAGGCTTAGTGTTCTGCCTTTTTCTAATACTGCTTATAATTGTAGTGAACTTGTCATGTGGACAGACTCAGGACCTCTGGTTAAGCAGAGTACTGCAGGCAGTGGTGATAGCCGAGGTCACGCAGCCATTTTCTTTTTCCTGGGCACAGTTATTCTACCTAGAGATGCTGTAATGGCCCGAGTTGATTGGCCTCCAGCCAAGAGGTGGCGCTTGATAAAGAGCACCAACTGCCACAGATGCAGTGGGATTTGAGCTTGCCCTAAGCAGCCTAGGGTAAATATTCTGGTTTTCCAGGTGATGGGTGGAGCTATAAAGCTCCCAAAACTTTGTGTCCTTTGTGTTAAGCTAGTAGGGGCAGTGGAGGGACATGGCCAACTGCTACTCCATACCCCCTTTGTGAATTCTTCTGTGCAGCAGACTGTTATACTCCCCTCTGGAACATTACCCCAGTGGCCTGAGAACCACCCCCTGATCCTCACAGGGGCCATGACTTGTCCCCATCAAGGAAAGTCAGAGCACAGACCCCCCTAACCTTGCCCTCACTTAGGGAAGCATTTTTTAGGCATAAAGATACAAAAGAAAGATATAGCAGCTTGACTTTTAGAGCACCATGGTAAAGAGGACCTCTTGTTAAAATACACTGTGGGCTTGACGAATTTCCTTATGAGCATAATCTGTGATATTCCAAATGTGCTCTTTATTGCTGTTCTTGTCAATATTCTCTTCTTCCACAATTAACTGGTGTTATAGTCCTTATTTGTAAATGGCTTTGAGTGTCTTCAGCAGTTTTCTAACCTCACTTTCATAAATTGAGTGAAATCTTGCACTTTTTACATGTTCTGCATTGGAATTTATTGTATTGTGTATGCATTGCATTTTTGGTTGTTTATAGTGAAAACCTGACTCCCAAAGACATTAACATGATATCTGTCGAGTCAGTCTAGTACTAACTGGGGTGAAAAATTTCTTTGGCTACTAACTTTATAAAAAGTTAGTTTATTACAGGATATTTTCATATTAGGATCATTTATGTCACTGCCCCACCTACAAAACTAACTAACAAGAGTAGAACTGACAAGAACATCCTTCATATTGTGTTACTTTCCTGTTTTCCAAAATGCTTTTGTAGATTGTTTTGTATATTTCTAAACTTTTTTTTTCTCCTTTTGGTGTCAATCAGTAAATCTACTCTCCTATTCATTGTCTACATAGCTGTCTAATGCACTTTTTTTTTTTTTTATTCCGGATGATTGGGTTTGCTGGAATATTTTGAGACAATTAACATTTATAACCTTTTAATCTGTCTGTCTGAGCATTTAATATTCTTGTCTGTATTATTAAGTTTATCTTGATGATTATGAAGTGATTTTATTTTTCCAGTCCTCTAAGTTGATATAGTAATTCTGAATTTATTCCTTTATGAAAAGAAGTCTTCTTAATAAGCTGCAGATTACATTGTCTCACTAAACATAACCTATTTTCCTTTTCTGATATTCATTGACTATTTTATTTTAAATTGAGGGTATAATTTTGTCCTGTCTTCAAAAGATGGAGGACATTTGTCCTGTCCTTAAGATATGTGAATATCTTAAAATGACATCTAGTAAAGAATATTCTTGTATCTCAGATAGCTTATGTATTATATATAATCTTTATTTTTGTGAGATATGGACATTTATAGAGTTTGTATTGAAGGGAAGAGTGTATGAACTACTTGAAATCTCTTCCTTGACTATTTTTTAGTTCTTAAAATAATTATACCTACCTATATTGCTGAGGCAATATTTTTTATGTTACTTTTCTTTTGAATGGATTTCAATATGAATTTTTATGGCAAAAATGTGCTTTCATAGAAAGTAACTTTCATATTTAAAATAAAACATATTTGTATGTATAATATATATTTATATAAATTATATCAAAGGTAAATGACAATAATGATTTATCAGGTATTAAAAAGTAAAGTGAAATTTAAATGATAAAATTTCACCAAAGTCATATTAGGACTGGTTAATATTTTTTCTTGAACGTAATGATTTAGAAATGAAAATTTGTAATTATTATTTGATTACATCAAAATAGTCTTAAAGATATTTCTGTCCATATTGCTATGTTTTTAAAAATGCCAATGAAAGAAGCTATCAAAAATTATAATAAAATATTCTATACTATTAGATTATATCTAGGATTATTACAAAATAAAATATGTTGTTCTGAATGTAGTGAGGAGATATTTCATACTTAAATTCTGAATCCAGCTGTTTTACACTATGAAATATTAATTGCATGATCTTAAGGATAAGAACCTCTTTTACAGTACTTCTGTAAGAGAAATAAATTGATCACAATTGTATTTCATTTTCTTGATTGACTAGATATAGAATAAAATGCACTGCAATCTTTTGACAATCACATCCTGAAGCTCTGCTTAAATAGCTCTATTATAACCTTACAGCATTTTTAGTCATTTAAATACAAGTTTAGTTCTGTTGTAGCCTTCAGATATTTTGCACCAAGATATTTAACTTTGTAGCCTTCAGATATTTTGCAGCAAGATATTTAACTTTGGAAAACCCTTAGTTTTTCATATTCAGATTTAAATTATTTCACTTACAACCATAGCTAAATATTTAAAACTGCAATGTCCCACTAAAACATAGCTGTTATAAATATTATATTTATCATCATAATAGAACTGACAAGAACCACCATCATTTATCTTACATTTCAATATTTCAGGTTATATGATTCAGTATGAAAGTATTGAGATAGATTTTTAAATTCTGAAACCAACTAACCTACCTTTCCTTTCTTCTTTGGTTCCTTCTACCCTTCCTAATTGTCACTAGATAACTAAAATTGAATGTCATGTGGCTAAGAAATCTCATGAAATGTTTTCTCTATATTGTATGTAAGTCGTTGCTACTCTCCAGTATGTATAGTATTTTAATCTATATAGTCCCGAGCATTTTAAAATTGGGATTTTTTTTTTGTGTGTGTGTATGTGGAGCAAGATGACCAAATGGAAGCCTCCACTGATCATTTGCCTGGCAGAAACACCACATTTGAGACCTGTCTACACAAAAAAGCACCGACATATAAACTGAAAATCAGGTTAACTATTGCAGTACATGGTTTTACCTTCATATTGCTGAAAGAGGCACTGAAGATGGTAGGAAAGAAAGTCTTGAATTACTGATACCAACCCTCCCCCATTCTCTGACAGTAGCTGCATAGCACAGGAGAGAGAGTCTGTGCTTTTGCGGGAGGGAGAGTCAGCAATCGGGATTTTGCATTGGAAGAACTCAGCTGGTACCCATGGAGGGAGCATTTAGACTAGCCCTAGCCAGACAGAAATTGCCCATTCCTGGGATTGGAACTTGAGTTGCAACAAGCCTCATCACCATTGGCTAAATCGTCTGGGGTTCTAAATAAACTTGAAAGGCTTACTAGGCCACAAGGACTACACATCCTAGGCAAATCTTAGTACTATGCTGTGCTTGGAGCAAGTGGACTTGGGGGCTATAAGGAGAGGCCTCTTCAGCTTGAGAAAAGCAGAGATATAATAATAAAGGGGACTTTGTTTTGTATCTTAAGTAGCAGCTCTGCCACTGTGGGGTAGAGCACCAAGCCAGCTCCTGGGGTTCCCTATTTTAGGCCTTGGCTTTTGAACAGCATTTCTGGGCCTACCCTGGGCCAGAGGGGAGCCCAGTGTTAGAAAGGGTAGTCTCAGGCCTGGCAGCATTCGCCGCAAGCTGACTGAAGAGCCCTTGGGCCTTACCTAAGTGAACATCGGTGGTACCCTGGCAGTACGTTCCATGGGTCTTTGGTGGTAGTGGACACAGGGAGAGACTCCTCTGCTTAGGGGAAGAGGAATGAAGAGGGGTAAAGACTTTGTCTTGTGGCTTGTATTCCAGCTCAGCCACAGTAGAACAGAGAACTAGATAGATTCCTAAGGTTTTTGACTATAAGCATTGGCTCCTGAACAGCATCTCTGGACCCACCTGGGGCCTGGGAAACTTGCAACCCTTCAGAAAATAACACAAATCTGACTAGATTTGCTACCTGCTGATTGTAGAGCCCTAGGACCTTGAGCAAACTATGCGATAGCCAGGTAGTGGCTATAGCAGGCCTTGGACAAGACCCAGTGCTATTCTGGCTTCAGGTCTGACCCAGCATAGTCCCAGTGGGGGCGACCACAGGGGTGCTTATGTCACCCCTTCCCCAGCTGCAGACAGCTGAGCACAGAGAGAAGGACTCCATTTGTTTGGGAGAAAGTGAGAACAAGAGTCTCTCCCTGGTCATCCAGATAATTCTTCCAGATCTTATCCCAAACTATCAAGGTGGTACCTCTGTGAGCCTGCAAGAACTATAACATAACTGGGCTTGGGTATCCCCTAATGCAGATATGGCTTCAGTTAACAAAACTTTAGATTATATACCCAATTCTCTTCTAACCTCTGTAAAACCTTCCAAAGAAGGGTAAGTACAAACAAGCACAGATTGCAAGGGAATAGAAACAAATAACCTGCAATGGAGTTCTATTACAGCTGTCAGTACACACTTCCAAGGAAACCTTACAGGCCAGGAGATAGGGGTATGGCATATTTAAAGTGATGAAGGAAAAAAAACCTTTTACCCTAGAATAGTATATTCAGTTAAAAAATATTCCTCAAGCAAAAAGGAGAAATAAAGTCTTTCTCAGACAAGTAGAAGATGAGAGATTTCATTAATACCAGATCTGTTGTACAAGAAATGCTAAAGGGAGTTTTTTAGTATGAAAGAAAATAATGTTAATGAGCAATAAGGAATCATCTGAGGGTTCTCACTGGTAGTAATAAATATACAGAAAAACACAGAATATTATAATGTTGTAACTGTGGTGTGTAAAGTACTCATATCTTAAGTAGAAAGATGAAAAGATGAACCAATCAAAAATAATAACTACAACAACTTCAGACATGAATAGTATAATAAAATAGAAACAACAGTAAGTTAGAAAGTGGGAATATGAAGTTAAAGTGCAGAGTTTTATTAGTTTTCTTTTATTTTGTTTCTTATTAGTTTGTTTATGCAATCACTGTTGTCATCAGTTTAAAATAATGGGTTATAATATATTATTTGCAAACCTCATGGTAACCTCAAATCAAAAAATAAGACAGATACACAAAAGATAAAAAACAAGAACCCAAAACACACCAGCAGAGAAAATCACCTTAACTAAAAGGGAGACAGAAAGGAAGAAAAGAAGGAAGAGGGACCACACAAAAAATCAGAAAAATAAATAACAAAATGGCAAGAGTAAGTCCTTACTTATCAATAAGAACATTGAATGTAAATGGATTACATGCTCCAATAAAAAAACAGAGTTGGTCAAGGAATGAAAAAACAAGACCAAACAATCTGTTGCCTACAAGAAATGTACTTCACGTATAAAGACACACCGAGACAGAAAATAAAGAAATGTAAAAAGATACTCCATGGAAATGGAAACCAAAAAAATAGGAGTAGCTATACTTATGTCAGACAAAATAGATTTCTAAACAAAACTACAAAAGAGGCAAAGAGGGACATTATTTAATGATAAATGGGTCAATTCAGCAAGAGGATATAATAATTATAAATATATGTGCATTCAACACCAGAGTACCCAGATATGTAAGGCAAATGTTAGAGCTAAAGAGAGTGGTAGATCAATACAATAGCTGTAGACTTCAACACCTAACTTTCAGCATTGGACAGATTATCCAGTTGGAAAATTAGCAAAGAAACATTCAATCTGCATTTTTGACTGAATAGACTTAATAGACATTTACAGAACATTTAATGCAGCAGCTGCAGAGTACATATTCTTCTCCTTAGCACAGGGATCATTCTCAAGGATAGACCATATGTTAGGTCACAAAACAAGTGTTAAAACATTTAATATAATTGAAATCATATGAAGTATCTTCTTTGATCATGATTGAATAAAACTAGAAATAAAACAAGGAATTTTGAAAGTTATACAACACATGGAAATTAAATAGTATGTTTCTGAATGACTAGTGTCAATGAAGAGATTAATAAGAAAATTGAAAAATTTCTTGAAAAAAATTGATAATGAAAGCACAACGTACCAAAATCTATCGGCTACAGCAAAGGTGGTAGTAAAAGGGAATTTTATAGCTATAAGTATCTACATCAAAATAGAAGAAAAACTTCAAATAAACAGCACAACAGTGCACCTTAAGGAACTGGAAAAGTGAAAGAAGTTCAAACTCAAAATTAGTAGAAGAGAAGAAATAATGAATATTAGAGCATAAATAAATTAAATTGAAATGAATAAAACAATACAAAAGATCAATGAAACAAAAAGTTGGTTTTGTGAAAAGATTAAAAGAAAAACTGACAAACCTTTAGCCTGACTAAGAAAACAGGAGAGGAAATCCAAATAAAACCAGAGATGGAAAAGGAAACATTAAAATTGGTACTGCAAAAATTCAAAGGGTCATTAGAGGTTACTTTGAGCAAACTATATGCTTATAAATTGGAAAATCGAGAGAAATTGAGAAATCCCTAGACACATATAACCTACCAAGATTGATCTATGAAGAAATCTAAAATCTGAACAGACCAGAAACAAGTAATGAGATTGAAGCTCTAATAAAAAGGATCCAGAAAGGAAAAGCCCAACACCCAATGGCTTCACTGCTGAATTTTTCCAAACCTTTTAAGAAGAACTAATACCAGTCCCACTAAAACTTCCAAATATTAGAGGAAGTGGGAATTTTTCCAAACTCATTCTGTAGGGCCAAAATTACGTCATTACCAAAACCAAATAAGCATTGAAAAAGGAAAACTACAGGTCAATATCCTTGATAAATGTTGATTTAGAAATAATCAACAATTACTAGCAAACTGAATTCAACAACACATTAAAAAGATCATTCATCATGACCAAGTGGGATTTATTCCAGGGATGCAAGGATGGTTCAACATATGCAAATTAGTCAATGTAATAAATCAACAAGATGAAGGACAAACACCATATTATCATTTCAATTGATGCTGAAAAATCATTTGATAAAATAATAAAACTTTAAAAAATACTGGATATAGAAGGAACACACCTCAACATAATAAAATCCATATGTGATAGATCCAGAGCTAGTATCACACAGAGTAGGGAAAAACTGAAAGGCTTTCCTCTAAGATCTGGAACATGACATGGATGTTCACTTTCACCACTATTATTCAACATAGTACTGGAAGTCCTAGATAGAGGAATCAGACTACTGTCTGATTGAAAGAAATAAAGAGCATTTAAATTGGAAATGAAAAAGTCATACTATCCTTGTTTGCAGATGATAAGATGATCTTATATTTGGAAAACCTAAAGACTTCACCAAAATCCACTTGAACTGATAAATTCTGTAAAATTGTAGGATACAAAATCAACATATAAAATTCAGTAGCATTTCTATATGCCAACAGTGAACAATCTGAAAAAGAAATCAAGAAGTAATTTCATTTATAATAACTACAAATAAAATTAAGTACTTAGGAATTAACATAGCCAAAGACATGAAAGATCTCTGTAATTAAAACTATAAAATATTGATGAAAGAATTGCATCTCTGCTCTTATCACAACACAGCTGATAAGACACAACCACTTGACAGAATGGAAGAATGCACAGGTGCTTCTTTCCCTTCCTTTCTTGTATGTTTTTTATGTGCCTGGAACTCTTACTCATGTTGTTCTGGTGTGGACCAGAAGAGGAAATTACTATCCCTACTAGTTTGGTTTTTGAGGCAGGGAGAATTCTTCACAGGTTTTGAGATTGACTTCAGAATGTGTTTTTCAATAAAGAGGCAAAGTTTTATATGTTCGAGACATACTGCCATACTAAGTGCTTTTGTGTGTTATATTAACTTTACAACTTTAGTGAGTTCACCACAAAACTTCATTAACATCCACAAAATAAAGTCTCTAAAAGAAAATTTTCTGATTAAAACTCCAGTTTTTTAAAATTATTTTGTGGGTATACAGTAGGTATATATGGGGTATATGAGATATTCTGATACAGGCATACAATGTATGATAATTACATCAGGGTAAATGAGATATCCATCACCTCAAGTTGTGTAATGCAAATTTAAAACTTTTTTTAAAATTTAAAACATTTTAATGCAAATTTAAAAGCAAATTTTGAATATTTGAGTAATGCAACTTTAAAAAGATGTGTAGGTGCATACTACTCATATGTGTTTGTGAGACATGAATTCAGTGATTCCAAGTCTTCAACATCATTTTGTGTCCAAACTCCCTGTCTGTCCCATCCTCTGAGATTTGGGTAAAAAAGAATTTGTCTTGGGGTAGAGCTTTACCCAAACTTTAAGAAAGGACATTGGTTAAGGGCACATGAGGCATCTCTTTAGTGGTAGATTCATGTCATCAGGTATATAAGTCGTGGTGGAAAAAAAAAATAGAAAACTACCAGGGAGTTGTGGAATACTGGACTTCCAAAAAAAAAAAAAATAGTTCATTAAAGACATACTGAATAACATTTTGCATGCTGTGTGTGTCTTTTCTTATCACTTTGTCATTTTGTTTGCTTAAACACATGTTATCACATCAGTTTTGCTTTTAAGAAAACTATGTCATGGAAAGGTAGTTGAATATTTAGTTTGTTACTATTGTTCAGTGGTCAAATGAGAACTCCAGTAAAGTTTTTAGAATTTAAAACTAGAATTGGGTATGAATAAGAGGAGCAAAATATATGCATATAATGTTTCTTTTAATATTTTAGGTATGTCTAGGAGATCCAAAGTATATTTTTTATACCTTACTTTATTATAATCACAAAGTCTATATCTTTCTTCTGCAAAATTTGCACTAGACCATCTTGGTCCCAGAATATCATACTCTCAGAATTTTCTAATGTTTATATTTTATCACACAATTACTGAATAAATTAGGTTAATTCGAATTTTAAATGGATACATTAAACATATCAAAGGAAAAGATCAAATTAGATAGTTTTAGAATGAAAGATTGGACTGACACTGTCTTGCTGTAAGATAAATATTTCTGTATAGCACATGTGAAGTAATTAAAACGCAGCAGAAGTACTCTAAGCAGTGTAAAAGCACTAAAAATGTGAAATTGGTCATCACTTTCTATGAGCAAAGGAAATTACGTACAATACTAATTCCTTTCCATTATAATCTGTTTCTAACTTTATTGTACTTGGAAAATTGCTATGGTGACAAAGAAGTTTTTATTTTCCCTGGGTAGATAGAAATTCACTGGAAGACTTTATAAGTAGCCAGAACATGGTCTCATAATCAGTTAGCAGATTTGAATCCTCGACTACTTCTTGTATTCTGTAAATAAACATCTTTTGACTAGCAGGCTGGAGTAAGAATGAATTTTCAAATGTGCAGTCACGTAAGTGTGACTTTTAAGTTAATGTTTCTTTTAAGCAATTATAATTTCACATATCTTATGATTAGTTTCATATACGTAAGAGATGCATAGTAGAAGACAATAATAAATACAAATGTGAAAATAAAAGGGGCATACTGAATAGGTTAATTTTGTTAAAATGTGATAATTGTAAGCCTAATTTATAAAAAATGTTCAGAATGTCAATCACCTTGCTAATGAAGTAAAACTTTTGGTGATACATTTTAGCAGGGCTGGCTATGTAATTTACAGTGTCCAGTGAAAAAGGAAAACGTAGTGCCCCTTGGACAAAAATTTTAAGATAGTGACAGCAGAGAGTTTACCAAGAAGAAGGCCCTGTGTGATTGCATAGGTTGTACATTCATGAAGCAGATCTTGCTTGTTAGTCTAAATTAAGTGTAAATTTGCTATTAGAAAAACTTTGGATACAGTAAACAAAATATCTGGGGAATAAGCTTGGTTGTCACTCAGAAGTGTTTATACAAGTGTTGTCAAAATTATATGTAACATCAGGAAATTGATTATACAAGTATATTCACTATACAGTATGTCAAAATGATCTGTAAGGTTAACGAAATTCAGCAAAAGTGTTAATGAAATATCAATAGATCTTTGTGAAATATAAGTTAAAATTAGTAATCTAAATTTCATATACTGAAATGAAGTGTGAGATGTATGCCTAATTTACAGAGGGCATTAAAAGTTTGGGAGAAGAGTATGATCTTCCATGAGTGGTCTTTACAATGTCTTAAACATAAGGCTCTATCTTGCATTCTAGCCCACAGCCGGACGTATCTTGATATTTGATGAGTCTCAATGAGAAAACCATTTTGTGTGTGTGTCTCCTAGAATCTATATTACTCTAGCAGGAAAGACTTGAACAATGTTCTCTTTTTTTTTTTTTTTTTTTTTTTGGAGATGGAGTCTCACTCCGTCGCCCAGGCCAGAGTGCAGTGGTGCGATTTCCACTTCCCCACTCACTGCAACCTTCGCCTCCTGGATTCAAGTGATTCTCCTGCTTCAGCCTCCTGAGTAGCTGGGATTACAGGTACGTGCCACCATGCCCAGCTAATTTTTGTGTTTTTAGTAGAGATGGGGTTTCACCATGTTGGCCAGGCTGCTCTCGAAATCCTGGCCTCAGGTGATCCACCTGCCTTGCCCACCCAAAGTGCTGGAATTATAGGCATGAGCCACTGTGCTCGACCTTGAGTTTTCTAACTCATAATGCACTGAAGTGTTCTCTTTCATAAATTCAGAATTGAGGAAGAGGAGAAAGAAGACAGAAAAACAGAGCTGTTATTGAAAATAAGATTTTTTTTTTTTTTTTTTAACCAGTGTTTGTAGTTCCCTTGTGGAGATCTTTTCACCTCCTGTTAGATGTATTTCTTTTTTTTTTTGTATGTGACTATCTATTGTAAATGAGATTGTGTTCTTGACTTGACTGTCAACTAGAATGTTATTGGTGTGTAGGAATGCTACTGGTTTTTATACACTGCTTTTGCATCCTGAAACATTACTGAAGTCATTTTTCAGTTCTAGGAGATTTTTGGCAGAGTTTTAGAGTTTTCTAGGTATAGAATCATATTGTCTGTGAAGAGAGATAGTTTGACTTATTTGGATGCCTTTTTTTAAAAATTTCTCTTGCCTGGCTGCTCTCGCTGTGACTTCTAGCACTATGTTAAATACGAATGGTTAGAGTGGGCATCCCTGTCTAGGCAACACAAATAAATGGAAACCATTCTATGCTCATGGATTGGGAGAATTAATGTTAAAATGGTCATACTGCCCAGAGCAATTTATGGATTTAACGCATTTCCAAACTACCAATGTCATTTTTTAACAGAAGTAGAAAAAAACTATTCTGAAATTCATATGAAGTCAAAAGAGAGCCTGAATGGCCAAAGCAATCCTAAGCAGAAAGAACAAAGCCAGAGGCCTCACATTACCTGCCTTCAAACTATACTACAAGGCTATAGTAACCAAAACAGCATGGTACTAGTATGAAAACAGATACATAGGTCAATGGAACAAAACACAGAAGGCAGAAATAAAGCCAAATACCTACCACCATTTGATTTTAAACAAACTCAACAAAAATTAAGCAATGAGGAAAAGACTTCTTTTTCAATAAGTGGTGCTAGGATAACTGGCTATCCATATGCAGAAGAATGAACTGGATCCCTACCTATCACCATATATGAAAGTTCACACAAGATGGATTAAAGACTTAAATATAAGCCCTCAAAATAAAGAAAAAATCCTAGAAGAAAGCCTAGGAAGTGCTCTTCTCAATATCAGCCTTGGCAAATAATTTATGACTAAGTCCTCCAAAGGCAATTGCAACAACAGCAAAAGAAAATTGACAAGTGGAGCCTAATTAAACTAAAGAGCTTCTGCACAGCAAGATAAACTATTAAAGGAGTAAACAGACAGCCCATAGAGTGGGAGAAAATATTTTCAAACTGCATCTGACAAAGGTCTAATATCCAGATTCTATAAGGAGCTAAATTCAACACATAAAATTCAAATAACCCCACTAAAAAGGGGGCAAAGAACATGAAAGACACTTCTCAAGAGAAGACGTACAATGGACCCACAAACTTATGAAAAAATGCTCATCATCAATCATTAGAGAAATGCAAATCAAAATCACAGTGAGATACCATCTCACACCAATCAGAATGGCTTCAGTTAAAAAGTCAAAAAAAGGCAGATGTTTTTGAGGATCCAGAGAAAAGGGGACACATACACTATTGGTGGCAATGCAAATTCATCCAGCCACTGTGGAGAGCAATTTGGAGATTACTCAAAGAACTAAGTATTGAACTACCATTCAACCCAGCAATCCCATTACTGGGTATATACTTAGAGAAAAATAAATCATTCTACCAAAATGACACATGTACCCGTATGTTCAGTGCAGTGCCATTCATAATGCAAAAAACACAGAATCATCCCTGAGGCCCATCAAAGGTCGCTTGGATAAAGAAAATGTGGTCCATATACACCATGGAATACTGTGCAGCCATAAAAAGAATGAAATCAGTCCTTTGCAGTAACATGGGTACAACTGAAGGCCATTATCCTAAGTGAACTAACCCAGAAACAGAAAACCAAATGCTGCATGTTATTACTTATCAGTGGGAGTTTAACACTGGGCACACATGGACATAAAGATGGGAACAATAGACTTTGAGGACCACTAGAAGAAGGAGGGATGGAAGGGGGCAAGGGCTGAAAAGTGACCTGTTGGGTACTATGCTCACTACCTGGGTCACAGGTTCATTCATACCTCAAGCCTCAACATTACACATTATTTACCTTTGGAACAAACCTGCATATATACCCCCTGATTCCAAAATAAAAGTTGAGAAAGAAAAATGGAGGTGATAGATATAGGTCAAATAAGTGAAAGTTTGCTCCCTTTCATTGGTTGTTGGCAAATCATAGTCTAATCAGGGCATATTTAATGGCCCTAGGGTTTTTCTGTAAGAGTAGGTTTATGCCTGGGAAAGTCCAGGTTATGATGGAAAATACATAGCATATAGGCTGCCAATTTTTCCTTTATTGCCAGTGTTTTACATTATATTCTATAATGGTACTTTTTCCTGCTGAACTTAAATAGACATCATAAATATTTTCAGTACTTCACTCTAAGTAGCTCCACTAATTAAAGTTGGACTTGAGATAAAATCTATTTCCTATATTGGGCATGGTGTAATCTAGTAATTTCTGGAATGTATAAAAACTTGATTAATATAGAGATATATGGACGCTTGTATTCTGCTGGAGTCTTGCATTCTGAAATTCTTGGAAAATAGACTGTATGCAAATAGTTTTATTGGGGTGGTGTTGGAATTAGAGAAGGAGATAAGAATAAGAATATGGATCATAAGGCAATCCACTATATTAGCTGATGCATGGAAATTAAATCTAAGAATTTATAAAATTTATTATATTCTGAAAGAGGTAGCCACATAGAAATGCTGCAGAGTAAGCAATAACAGGTTTCCTAGAAAGGTGTTGGGATTCCCAAGATGAGATAAAGAAACGGGCTATGAATTGAATGAAAGATTTAGTGTACTACCTCTGGTATTTGCACAATGAAGCCAACTCATATAAACTGTTTTTCTGCTTCTCGCTGCACTGTTTTCCAGCATTTTTTTTTCATTGTGTGCAAGTAGCTAGGACATATCAGGACATACCAGATAAAAGAAATGGACTAATATCCAGAGAACCTTACAGTCATACCTACTTACCAACCTCCCATTTCTAATGATTAGAATTGTAATCCGTATACTGTTATAGGATAAAATGTTTTAGCACTACCCTCTAGATGTGATTTGCTATTTGAACTAGCTGTGGCTTGTATTAATGTATGGTATAAATGAAAATTGTATATTTTGAAATACAAGTAGGTGACTTGTGAATGCTAGTTAAATATTAAGAGCATATCGGGGTACTAATCTTTGATATTTTCTCTGCCAAGACAACCTGCACAAAGAATATATATTTCTCATGCTTTATAAAAATGATAGGAGTTAAGGGATCTCGTTTTAAGTAAATTTATATCAAAGAAGGGGATAAATACCGGATAAATACCCTTAGAAGGCCCATGTTAATAAAATACGAAGTTATGAGGAATTTGTTGAATACTATAAAGAAAAAACAAATTCCAACAAGTTGGTAAGAGGCAAATAACAAACTAATGAATCTGATTAAAGTTTTTCCATATCTGATTTCAAGAACCTATGGACTGAAGTAGTAAAGTTACTACAGTATTCCAAATCTGGTGGACAAACTGTAATGATGAATTTTTGGGCCTCCAGAAAATATTTCCCTGAACAAATCATGAAGTCACCTTATCCCTTTCTCCCTCCCTTCTTTCCTCTCTCCCTCCCTCTCTCTCTTCATTCATTTCTTCCTTCCCTCCCTCCTTCCATCTCCTGTTTTTTCCTTCTTCTTCTTTTTTTAAATCACAAGGACTCACTGAACCAGAGATAAGCATTGTCACAGCTCTGGATAGTAAGGAGGAAAGGGAATTGGAGGACTGTGCTGTTTCTTCTTACATGACAGATGGATCCCCAATAAATAGGCCTCTATTTTAATAATTAAATTCTATGGTGTTTGATTGATTGGACTCAGAAAAGATTACCAAGAATGTGGAAAGTAGAAATCAAGAGTCTATAAATCAAATGTAACGTAGGTCTTTGATTATACATGCATATAAATTCTCCAACTTTCCTCTTTCAGTGAGAATTGCCAGAATGTTTCCTTGTCAGTTTAGAAAATTAGAATAAGAAAGCCCAGACTGTGCTGACACTTGAGAAGGAGAAGGTCTTTAACCTATTAATCTAAATATTTGATCACATTGGTTAAAGAACCATTGGAACACTTCCAATAATAGTCATGTTTCAGCTTATATTATTATTTTAGTGGTTCCATTCCTTTTGCCTTGTAAATCACATGGTCACATTACACAGCCCAGTGTTAATTCATATATAAAGTTATTTGAAATTAAATAGGCCAAAAACACTTAAAATCATACTAACATTTACATACATCCATACTATTTTCCAAATTGAAAAGTATTTTAAACGCAATGGTCTCATTTTGGTCACTAGACAAATCTAACCTTGTTGTAGTATGGATGTTAAGAATTTCTTAGGCATAAAAAAGAATGAGATAATGTCCTTTGCTGCACATGGATGGAGCTGGAGGCCATTATCCTAAGAGAACTAACGCAGGAACAGAAAACTAAACACCACATGATCTCACCTGTAAGTGGGAGCTAAACACTGAGTACACATGGACATAAAGAAAGAAACAACAGACACTGGGGCCTATTTAAAGATGGAGGGTGGGACAAGATTTTTCGTAGGGACAGGGTTGTTCCATGTTGCCAGGAAAGGCAAGGATTGAAAAACTGCCTATTGGGAAATATGCTTATTACCTGGGTGATGAGATAATATGTACAGTAAACCCCCATGACATGCAGTTTATCTATAAAATCAAGGTGCACGTGTACCCCTGAAGCTAAAATAAAAGTCAAAAAAATATTTTTTTGCATATTTTATATATTCTGTAAAGAGTGTGAATTTGAGTTATATAACCTCCCAGCCTGCCCAGGCCCAGGTGACGTTCTCTGTTCATTCCTTAATAAGAAAATAAAGGTAAAACTATTATCATATAGTAAAGTGATTCATAAGAATGAATCACTGCCATTATCAAGTCTATTTTTATCTGTATTAGCCTTTTCTTTATGGTGTTGGAAAGTCTGAAAACTACAATTAGTAACCAGTCCTTTAAAAAGATATCTATAGATTTTTTATATATTTACATTTGCAATTACTTTATTATCCTGAACTTTTAGACTTGAGCATGAGCAAAATTGTGTAACTGAGACAGCATTAGTTTATTCAATGAATAAAAATCTAACTTGAGTCACCATGGGAATACCCATGATTGACTTGCCTATTTGGCTGCATTTCACTCTCACACATTGTGATGGGATAAAACACTCTATTTTCTAAACTGAATTTTCAAAAGGCACTAAGG
This sequence comes from Rhinopithecus bieti, assembly GCF_001698545.2. Classification (NCBI taxonomy): domain Eukaryota; kingdom Metazoa; phylum Chordata; class Mammalia; order Primates; family Cercopithecidae; genus Rhinopithecus; species Rhinopithecus bieti. The sequence goes on along the minus strand of NW_016825575.1, from coordinate 254,597 downwards.
ATGACTGAGCAAAGCATTCTGTTATCAATAGCACTGTACTCAGATAACAGCATGTGAAATCTACATTTATGTCTGCAATTTTGGAGAACTAAGAACCATATGGTATCTTGGTTTTATACTTCCTGAATCAGCCTAATTGCATCTGCATACCAAATAAACTTGAATAAATATGTTTGAGTGCTTTTAGTTGTTGATATTTTGTTATAAAGCTTTTACTCCAATTTGACTAAAAGCATTTTTAACTGCACTTGGTTTATAAATGAGTTATCATTTTATATTAATACACATCATATACCATGTTCTTTTTATGATAAAAGCACTGTTTGGCATATCCATATTTCTTAGCAAGTGTTAAGTAAAAATGATGTAGAAAGTATCTAATCCATCTGTGAACCAAGTTAAATTATATATATTATGTATATATTTATATATGTATATATATTATTATTGTTGCTGTTAATTTCTCTAATGCAGTCTAGAACATGAACTTTTAACTTGTTGATAGTGTTTCTAGAGCATTTTGAGTGGTTAAATAAATGTAAGTCTAAATATAGAACTAAACTTGAGGTTTATGTACATTGAAATAATTGATGTTTCAGATGCTCATCTTATCTTACCCAAATTACTGTAGCAGCAGAGTTTGGTTACAAATCACTGAATACTATTGGTTAAGAAAAGCCATATACCTATACCTGTCCTCATTAGGTTACTATAGAGGCTGCAAATCCTTATGAGCTTTTTGGATATGACTCTTTAAAGGTGTTGCATAATTCATGGAGGACCTTTATGGGTCACTATTTCACAAGAGTCAGATTAAGGTCCATTACTCTGTTCAATCTACTCTTAGATCCGTTTGATGCTGATGAGAGTTTTCTGTCCATAGTAAAGGATTAGGGGAGTACTAAGTGATCAAAGTTACATCAAAGCATTTGGTATAAGGAAACAAAATGATTGTGATACTGCATTAATATAGGGTTGCTTTCTCATGCTTTGAAAATAAATGGCTTTGCTCTACCTAAATATTTATTTCCAGTATATTTATTCCTTGCAATCTACTGCATGAAACAGTGGGGGACCATTATCTAGTGATAACATGTTTTTCTAGTCACTTTGTCCTTTAAGCAATCTCCTTGGTTATTCATATTTCTAATAGAAACTCTAATATTTCATGGTATTTTGTGATTTAACACTATCCCTGATCCCATGCACTGTTTTGAATGATTATGTGGCATTGTATACCACTAAGTACTCTATTAAATAGAATTTATAATATTCAAGTTAAGTATATTTTATATTTGTATTTTTATTATACATATTTCTAAATTGTTATGGATACATAACAGTTGCACATATTTATGGGGTACATGTGATATTTTGATACAAGCATATAGTGTGCAATGATCAAATCAGGATGATTGGAAAAATATCAGGATAATTAGGATATCCATAATATTAAAGATTTATCATTTCATGTTAAGAACATTACAGTTCTACTCTTCTAGTAATTTTAAAATATGCAATAAAATATTTTTAACTATAGTCTATTGTGCTATTGAACACTAGATCTTATTCCTTATATCTAACTATGTTTTTGTACTCATTGAGCAAACCCTCTTTATCCCTGCCTCCTTATAGTTGAATAATATTCCATTGTGTATATGGATCACATTTTCTCTATCCATTCATATGTTGAGGGACACTTAGGTTGATTCCATATCTTGGCTCTTGTGAATAGGGCTGCAGTAAACATGGAAATGTATTTATCTTTTCATTGTATTGATTTCCTTTCTTTTGGATATATACCCAGCAGTGGGATTGCTGGGTCACATGGTAGCTCTTTTTTTAGTTTTTCTGAGAAACCTCCATAATATTTTCCACAGTAGCTATATTAATTTACATTCCCACTGTGTATAAGGGTTCCCCTTTCTCTGCATGCTCACCAGCATCAGTTATTTCCTGTCTTTGGGATAAAAACCATTTTAACTGGGGCAAGATGGGATCTCATTGTATTTTTGATTTGCATTTCCCTTATTAGTGATGTTGAGCATTTTCATATACCAATTGGCCATTTTAATGTCTTTTTTTGAGAAATGTCTATTCATTTGACGATTTTTATTGGATCATTTTCCTATTACATTTTTGCTATTGATTTGAGTTCCTTATATATTCTTATTATTAGCCCCTTGTCATATGGATAGTTTGCAAATATATTCTCCCACTATGTGGGTTGTTCCTTCACTTTGTTGATTATTTTCTTTGCTACACACAAGAAAACTTTTTCACTTGGTGTGATATCATTTGTCCATTTTTGCTTTATTTGCCAGTGCTTTTGTGATCTTACTCAAGAAATAGTTGCCCAGACACATGTCCTGGATTGCTTCCCCAATGTTTTATTTTAGTCATTTTATAGTTTCAGGTATTAGGTTTGTCTTCAGTCTACTTTGAATTGATTTTTTTTTTTTTTTTTTTTGAGACAGAGTCTTGTTTTGTCACTTAGGCTGGAGTACAGTGGTGCAATCATGGCTCACTCCAACCTCAGCCTCCTGGGCTTAAGCTATCCTCCCACCTTAGCTTCTGTAGTAGCTGGGACCACAGGCGTGTGCCACCATGCCTGCCTAATTTTTGTATTTTTCATAGAGACAAGGTTTTTCCATGTTGCCAGGCTGGTCTTGAACTGCTGAGCTCAAGCAATCTGCCCACCTTGGCCTCCCAAAATGCTGGGATTACAGGCATGAGCCAGTGTGCCTGGCCTTGAGTTGATTTTTGTATATGGAGAGAGATAGGGGTCTACTTTTATTCTTCTTCATATGGGTATCCAGTTTTCCCAGCACCATTTATTGAAGAGACAAACTCTCCTTTCCCCAAAGTATATCCTTGGCACCTTTGTCAGAAATGAGTTTACTCTAGATGTATGGATTTGTTTCTGAGTTCTCTGTTATGTTCAGTTGGTCTACGTGTTTGTTTTTATGCTAGTACCATGCTGTTTTGGGGGTTATTGTAGCTCCTGCTTCAAAGTTATTAATTTGAAGTCAGGTAATACAGTTCCTCCAGTTTTGTTCTCTGCTCAGAATTGCTTTGGCTATTCTGGGTTGTTTGTGGTTCACAATTTTAATTTTTTTTCTGTTTTTGTGAAGAATGTCATTGGTATTTTGATACAGATTGCCTTGAATCTGTAGAATTATTCAAGTAACATGGGCATTTTAACAATATTGATTCTTCTAATTCATGAACATGTAATATCTTTTCATTTTGTGCATGTCTCGTTCAATTTCTTTCATCAATGTTTTGTAGTTTCTATTGTAGATATCTTTCACTTGTAAAGTTTACTTGTAGGTATTTAATTTTACTTCTAGTTATTTTAAGTGAGATTACTTTCTTAGTTTCTTTTTCAAATTGTTCAGTGTTGGTGAATAGAAATGCTACCGATTTTGTATGTTGTTTTGTATCCTGTAACTTTACTGAATTTGTTTATGAGTTCTAATAGTTTTCTGGTTAAGTCTTTCAGTTTTTCTAAATATAAGATCATATTATCTGCAATCAAAGATAAGTTGACTTCTTCCTTTCCAGTTTGGTTGCCCTTTATTTATTCAGCTTGTCTAATTGCTCTGGCTAGGGTTCCCAGTACTATATTTAATAAACGTGATGAAAGCATGCATCCTTGTCTTGTCTATATCGTAGAGGAAAGGCTTTTCTTTTTTTCCCATTTAATATGACACTAGTTGTAGATTTGTCATACATGGCCTTTTATCATGTTGAGGTATGTTCCTTTCACACTGTTTGTTGAGAGCTTTTATCATGAAGGGATGTTGAATTATATTGAATGATTTTTTTGGCACTTACTGAAATGATCATGTGTTTTTCTCTGTTGATATGATTTATTACCTTTATTGATTTGAGTATATTGAACAATTCTGGCATTCCTGTGATGAATCCCACTTGATCATGACGAATGATCTATTTAACATGTGCTGGAATTCAGTTTGCTAGTATTTTCTTGAGGATTTCTGCATCTATGTTCACCAGATATACCGGCCTGCATTTTTCTTTTTTTGTCATGTTGTTGTCTGGTTTTGGTATTGGGGTAATACTGGCCCCATGGAATGAGTTTGGAAATAGCCTCTCCTCAATTTTTTGGAATAGTTTATACAGTTTATATTTGTTCTTCTTTAAATGTTTGGTAGAAGTTAGCAGTAAAACTATCAGGTCCTGGGCTTTTTTTCATTGGGAGACTTCCTAGTACTGTTTCTCTCTCACTACCTGTTATTGTGTACATTTTAGAAATATTTTGCAATTTTATTGTTTGTAAAAGAAAATGAAGCAGACTATGATTTCACATAAGGTGACAATTTCTGTAAAGTAGAAGAACAATTTGGTTCATTAAAAATTTTGTAGAATTATTTGGATAGTTTGTACCACTTATACAGTTATAAATTATACACTTATAAATTATTTTTTCTTAAAGGTTAATATAACATAAAGAAAGAGAAATGACTTGCAACTTAAAATGTGATTTCTTATGCAAAGTGAAATTTTGAAGCTTTAAATAATTTACTTTTACTGAACATTTGTAACAGATATATTTTCTCAGTCTTGGACAGGGCTAGTGTTGCTCAGAAAAATTCATACACTTAACATTCTATATGTATTTTGCATTTTCCTTTATGCCTAATGCAGATCTCCCATGTAGTAGTAGAATTTTAGTAAAGTTTGATAAGTCATTAACTTAAACAGATTTTACTTTCTTTGGAAATGTCACTATTCTTTGGAAACTTCACTCTGTGGCCTGTCTTCATGACTTGATTTCTTAAACTGCTACAAAGAGGTATTCTTTCTCTGTCTGCATGGTCTCAAGTGAATTAATCATTGCAGAATGGGAGAGAGACATTCTGAAGAAAAATAATGTAGTGTGATTAGACACATTTGCCTCAGGTTGCTGCAGCCAGAGTGTGTTGCAGTGGTAATTTACTAAATCACCCTGTGGTCTGAATGAGTTTTTAGGTTTTATGACTGCTTTACTTTTTTCCAAGAAGAGATTTACACATAGGACTTTGCTACTGCTCATAAAAGAAGCAATAGAGTCATTGATCTGAAATTCGAAAAAGCATCACCTTGGGTTCTTACATTAATAATAAAAAAAACTCCCTGCAAAATAGGGTCAGCCAAAATCAGAAGCATTTAATGCTATAAAATTTTTATTTAGTAGTAAAACGTGTAAGTTACTTTATAGTGATATAGTAAAGATTGCTATTTTTAATAGCCAATGATTAAAACTACCTACATGTTTTATAATAGAAGAAGCCTTAGGTAATTTGTGGTAACTCCTTTTAAGAAATCCTATCTGTTAAAACTTTCATGAAGAGTTGATAATATATATGAAATTCCTTAGCAAGATACCATATTGCATATGCACTTTATCTCAGTGACTCTTCACTGTTCTGCATTATTTCCATGTTACATGAGTCTCATGAGAGTTTTCACAAAGCCATTCAAGATGAGGACACAGTTCCAATAAAGACATGTTTCATTCAACATAATGCCGTGTAAAGTTAAGGATTCCTGCATTTAAAAATAAACTAACATAGTAGATTCATTCATGGGATTAGATGCTTTCCATTTTTTATATTCTTCATGTCCCCCAAAATTTCCCCAAAATTGATATTAGAAATGGATTTATTTTAAAGAGTATATTTTAGGAACAGTTTGCTTTAAATATGAAAAATAAATTACTTATGAGTAAATATTTAATCATAATTTGAAACTTTATGTATTTATGTTTTATTTCTCTATTCCATCCTGACTTTTCCATTGTGATTGTGATTTTGAGTAGCATTTCTTCTCCCAGTTAAAACAAATAGCAAAACAACAAACTAACATTAAAAAACCAAAACCAACCAAACAACAAAAAAACCTAGACATTTTTTTTTTATTCCTTTCTTTCTCTCGTCCCTTTCATCAATAAACAATTCTTACTAGTGTTCCCAACAAGACAACCAAGTTTGTTGTCTTATTTATCTGTACTATGCCATTTAAGCTAGACCACCGTTATCTCTCCTTTGGATATTGTGATAGAATCCTAACTAGGTGGCTAGTTTTGGCAATCAATCCTGTACAAAGAGGCTATCTCTCTGAATTTAGCTCCCTGCAAGGATCTGGTCCTCTAACTTCCTGACGCTTCATCTCGAATAGTCCTTCCCTTTACTCATACTGCTACTTGGAATGATCAGGCCTGTCCCAGGGAGTTTGTACTTGATTCTGCCTCTGCTGGAAGTGTCATTCTCACTCTTCTTCATTCAGCTCAAATATCACCACCTCCATACTTGTTTTCTTCATTCTTTATCTCATTACTGTGATTATTTTTATAAGACATATATCACTGTTAAAGATCATCTAACATGTTATATTTGATTTTTTTGTTTATATTCTGTCTCCCTCATTGAAGTAGATACTCCTCCAAAAAAGGGACTAGCCCCTGTAATTCCCTTCTGCGTCCTCTGTGCCTGGACGAGAATATGTTTCCCATTTTTGAATTATTTGAGAATTCACTTAGTATTTTGTGCTAGAAGAGTGGTATTCAGACTGTAGTATAATAACCAGGGTATAAAGGACTCTCCCTGCCCTGAATAGGCATGGATACCTTTTAGATAATTAATTTCTGAATTCTCAATTTTTGGTTTGTGATTTTCCTTACAAATTACTTGTTTGAGAAGCTTCTGAGCTTTGTTAGTCATCTTCCTCATGTTTCTTTCACAATCTCCCACTTTACACACACACACACACACACACACACACACACACACACACACAAAAGCAAACTTCTGATTTCAGATTCACTTGTGAATCTGTTTAGGATGCATTGATGCTTTGTTCAGTTTCTAAAAACCTCTAGTATTTCAACCAAGGGATAAGTTACTCAGGGAGTCTTTTGAGGGCTTCCTAAGTAAATATTGGAGGGTGCAGTGCCCTGTTTCTTAGAGGCAGTATTCTAGTGAGCCATTCTCCCCTTTCCTTCCTCTTCTCCTTCTCTCTCCCTTTGGATTCCAGAAGTGAGAAAGTAAGAATGTTGCTATGGGGTATTAACAGGCTTACTTGATGCTTTCTTCTGAAGAAGAATTTTCACTGGGTGATTTGTTGACAAAGAGGATTGCTTTTGCCAAGTGCATTGAAACACACATTTGCATATGTTTTTCTTAAATCAAATAAGCTAAATATGTGGCTTAACAGTGTTGATGAAAATATATTTTAAACCCACTTAGAGTATATGACAATCAGAAAAATATGTCATTTTACCTTATAGAAAATGTGCTAATGGTTAACTTTTAGGTCTTCTAAGATTATGTAGATTTTCAAAGTTATTTTAGTAAAAAGAAAATTTGAAATTATTGTGCTAGACAATGTGAGCAACATAAAATTGTTCAAAATATCTCTGTATAAACTACACTTGAAATAGAAGAAAGCTAAAAAGAGAGTTCATTCTTTCACATGGAATGTAAGGGACCACCATCGTTTCCTCCATTTCCAGAGTGTCTGTACAGTCTTTTTACCCTATAGAAATTTTACAGGGATAGTATTTCTTTACTCAAATTTGTACAGTCTTAATTTGAGCTCAGATAGATGTAATAAATTTATAAGAAAACACAGTTCTGTAAAGGGTGCTGATTCAGTAGTTTTTCTCAGTATTCAGTGAAGAATTTGATTTCTTAAATTCTTGACTAAATTAAAAAGGTCGAAAACACTTTACCTAATTTTGTAATAAATGACATTTATCCTTTGCTTTACTTTATGTTGAGCAGCGGTCCAAGCTCTCAACTTCTTTTATCTTTATAATAGTTAACTTTCTTATGGTAGGTGCTATTTATGACTCAATTTCATACATTGTGAAATTGAAGCTCAAAGGGAGATTAAAGTACTGAAGATTACCCAAAGTTAATGAGAGCAGAAACTAAAATCAAAACCTAGAAAATATATCTCCAGAATTTTTTATTGGTACACATTAAATGTACATATTTTTAGGGTACATGTGATATTTGATATATTTATGTAATCAAATCTGGGTAATTGGGACACTCATTATCTTAAATATTTATTTTCGCTTTTAATTCCTGGTACATTTAAATCATTTTCTTCTAGCTATTTTGAAATGTATATTCCATTACTGTTAACTATAGTCTGGAATTCTAACCCATGTATTATATGGGACCAAACCAGAATGCTATACTAAGATGTGCAGAAGAAAGTTAAAATAATGTTTTGAGCAACACTGACCCTCATCAGTAATTATTTTTTGTATTACTGAACATTTATATATATAGTGTATACTATATACTATGAAATATATACATAGGATTCCAATGCCAGTATGTGGTTTTTCTACAAACAAAGCAAATAGGGTCTCTTTTAGGTTTTCCTTCCAGTTTCTGGGTACCCTTATGTTTGTTGTATGATATTCTTTCTCCACTCTGTCTAAGCTAGGATGTCTGTTTCTTTCTTTGAATATTTTATTTTGAATCACAAAATGTTCTCAGATCCTACATATGTACTTGTTTAGTATTCAATTCTGAATATGCAACTGTTAGCCTGAGGAAATCTGTAGGGCGGTACCACTGTCTGTCTCTCTCGTTCGCTTGTTTTTTGTAGAACCTCTTGCTAGTGGCTGCATTTTTTTCCCCTGTGGAATTAATATTTTCTGTATTTCCTGTGAACTATAGTGATTGGCAAGTCACTTAAAACTTTTCTTGGTTACCTAACAATGGATCTGTCATTGGAATACTAATTTGGAATACTAAGCCACTTCCAATTAAACATTCCTAGAGCAGGATTAGCATTCAGAATATTATTTTGCAATATTATATGATGTTATTGTTACTGTTGTCTATGTAATATCAGGATATCTTTTTTGTGCATTCAACAGTGTTATAATTTCCAAATTTGTCTTTAGCATCAGCAAGACCTAGATTAAAATTGTAGCTTTACTTTTCCTTTCTGAATCCAAATTTATCTATCTGATAAGAATAATTATAGTTATCTACAAAGTTGTTATGAGTATTAAAATGAGATAACTATGTACTCATTAAATATGAGGTGACCTCTTCTAGTGAATTTGTGACTCAGAAAACACCACAAAAGGAAAAGAGAAAACATTGTCAGTGTAGCTCCTTAAAATAATTTTATTTCAAAGCCATAAAAAATAAAACAATATTCAATTACAAGAGATATCAGATGCTTACAGAGCAAGAGTGTTTTTACTTGTTTGAAATAAGGACATATCTCTGGCAGTGAGAGTCTCTGCTTTTATTGGATTGGATTAGATTTAATTCCATTATCAGGAATACTGTGTTCTGTAATGTTAGTGCAGCTAGTATTTGCATGTTTCTGAGTGAAGTATTTAACTAGTTTAGGTTTCCATTTATTATCCTCAAGAAACAAGTTCACTTTCCAAATACAAAATTCAGTGCAATAGTTGTTCACCAAGGCAGAACTCCTTAAATGTTCCAAGATGCAAAATCACCTAGTGGCCACTCAAGTCAGTCACATCACCCTTGCTACTGGGTACAGCTGAAAAGGCCCTTGTGCCATAAACACACGTCCTTTTCTCATGAATGCTTTCTTACCTACCATTCTGTCAAATTAGCAATCTATTAGTATAAACTCAATATAGTTTAGTCGCTCCTGGTAGTGATATTTGATACAGGCCCATAGTCTCACAAGAAGACAATTTACTGAATTTATTAACAAAGTTTAAAGGGTTTTAAGAAAGGAAGGAAATGAGCTAAATTTATTATATCTCCTTTATTATAATATTCATTATGTAACTCCTTTTAAAAAAACGTTTAAAGTCAAAGAACAATATAGGCAATACAATATGCTTTAATATATTTAGTAAAGTCTACTTTGAAATAAAATGTATGAATCTAGAGTGAATCTATTAATTATTGGTATAATATTTAACATTTCTACCAATTTAAAACTTATTTCTACATAACTTGAAACTATTTCAATCTGACACTGTATTAGGGTGTTATATTATGTAAATATGTTAAGTATCAGACATGATACTTGCTAGGTTCTAAAACCTATATCCCTGTTTTAACTCATGAGTTACAAACCAAAATATTAAATAATAGCAGAAATGTAAGAAAATAGGTATATGATTTGGTTAAGCCCATTGATTACATTAGCAATTACAGTAAAATAGGAAGGCAAACTTGTCATCACATTTCTAATTTTATCATATAAAAAATACACTGCATTCCTAGACCATACTTTGACTCTACTCTCATTTTGCTCTTTTTTCCTCTCTTTTTTCTATAACCCACTACATTTCTGTGTTAGTGGTAATAGCTTATAACACATTATTTTTACCTTCGTATCTGTGGAATATTGAATGTAGTTTGTTGTTAACTTTGAACTAGAAAAAATGATATTCAGGTATATGTTTATGCGTATGTATGTGTGTATGCACATTTGTATGTGTACTGAATTTCACAGACTGCACGCATATGTTTTAATCAATCAGAGGGGCTCACATAATTCATCTAATCAGTTCTCTAATCTTAATAATAGAGAAATAGGACCCAAGATAAATTATATCGATAAATATATTGTGGAAGTGTTATTAATGAATGTGATCATTACATGTTGAGTTCAAAGACAGCTCTTTTAAAAAAGCCAAACACAAGATTCTGTTTTTCACATGATTCTAACAGAATTAGTACACAATGCCAATACATGACTGAATGGAAATCAGCATATTCCTTAACATGCTGCAGTCAGCATTATATAGGAGACATCTATAACAGCATTTATAAAAAAAAAAAGCTGCAATTGTTTGTGTATATACTCATATATTTTTTTTTTCCTTTCACCAGACCAATGCTGACTTTCAGTTCTATTGATCTAACATTTGCGTTTGAAATGTTGGATTCCATACTACTGCCTATACTGATTTTATTGTCAGGTGTCTGTATTACTGACTCTACACAACCAGACAAAGAAATAATTATAAATGTCCGATGTAGCCACCTTTTAATTTACTATCCTAACATGTATTCTGATTAATACTTTAAAATTCTTTTTCTCAGACTTCGGAATTCATCCTATATTGATATAAGATAGTTTTTTCATTTTCTTATTTACATTTGCATCTGTTACTATTAGCTTCTCTATGGAATATGTTTAATACAATAAAAAATAAAGTGATGTTTATAATTTATAATCAGAGTAAAATATGCTACTATCTTTATACACCTTTTATACTATTATGTTTTCTACAAAGCAGTACAGTTTTATTTTAGACATATGTTCATGATGTTGTTTCAAAAACAACAAAAAAACTATTAGAAAAATGAATAATAAATTTGAATTGATATGTATATGAATCTGAATCCCTTTAAAAATATAGATCCTATACATATTTATAAGAGAAAAACTTTAGAAACTTTTTTATTATTCTAACTGTTGTTTCAAGCTTTCAAGTTGAATCGAGTTTTCTTTGACCTGAAAGGCAATTTATTTTAGTAGATACTAATTGTTTTAAAAGATTTAATTTGTTAATATTCTTTAAGGATTTTGTGATATTTTTAATAATTAAATGCCCAATAAGAGTTACAATAAAAAATTAACTTTACCATCAAAAAGGAAGATCTCCTGCACCCTCTGCTGCTATGTAAATGAAACTGCAGGTTATTTATTATAAACTTGTTTTTTTATTTTTAGTAAAGAAAATAAAACATTTAAGGCAAATCCAGTCATTTTAATATACAGTAAACAAACATTATAGATGTCTCAAAAGAGCATGCATCTCAGATATATAGTTTACTTAAAAATAAGTAAAATATAAACTGACATCTAGTTAATTTACTAACTTAGAAAGGAAGATGTATAATGGCATCAATTTGTTATTAATGAGAAAAAGTCATAATGCTACATACTTCTAAATCATCATATTACTTAAATTTATTAACCAACATATAAAAGTCTATTGCAGTTTATTGTTTGTAGTATGGAATTATTAAACATTAAAAAAATTATAAAAAACCTGGAGTGAATTATTTGTATCTTATGGCTTACTGCCATTTTAGATGAATTACTGTGTTGTTAAAATAAATTGACTTTTTTTCTAAGAGGAAGGAAATAGCTTGCAATAGTGAAACCGGATGGAATCCGAGCTGTTAGAAGAGTTAATCCCAATTTATAAACAGATAACATTTGGATTGAAAATCATATAAAGTATAATTTTTACTATTAAAGTGTAGTTTAATAGAAAAGAGAAAAGTCTTGCTGGGCATGGTGGCTCATGCCTGTAATCCCAGCTCTTAGGGAGGCAGAGGCAGGAGGATAGCCTGAGCCCAGGATTTCGAGATCTACCTGGGCAATATGGCAAGACCCCGTTCTCCATAAAAAGGAAAAAAAATACAAAGTCTTTATATTATTTTAAGGATTCTTAGCACTTCCATATGTTTTATTTATTTAAATATTGTATATTAAACTATAAAAACGGAAGCAATTATTAAAACGCTAGGAATTGATGTTTGTATTTTGTCACACTTGGTAAAATTATTTTTAGAAAAGGAATTTTCTAATATGCCCAATCTTTTCCTTCCCGTTGGAAACCACTGTTAATAATTTTTGTGTATCTTCCAAGTTGCTTTTAAGACATTTACATGCATATGTCTATATCCTTCCATATTTTGTAATTTTTAAATAGGCTATATATTTTGTACTCTCCTATTTTAATTTTTAAGTCTTGCATATAAAAGTAATTCATGAATTCATTCTGATTGTTGAAGCATCATATTACACATAACATCATGTCCCCATTGATGACAACCTCAATTCAAAGGCCTTCTTTAAGGATAATCACTGTTAATGCTTTGAAGTACATCCTTCAAGATGTACACATATGATTCTGCAGAGTATTTAATATTATACATATTATTTGATAATGAATTTTAAATTGACATAAAATGTATACTGAATAGTATGCCACTTACCAATTTGATTTTATTAACACAATGCCTTGGAAAATTTTCCTTTGTTTGTTCATATCTTTGACCTTATATGTTTAGCTCTTGTATATTATGCTGTAGAATAAATAGACAATTTTTAGAATTTTAAAATTCTCCTGTTAATGAACATTTGTATTATTTTGTATTTTCACTACAGTAAGCCTGAATATCCCTGTACATGCTTCTTTGAGTAGACCTGTGAGTATTATTCTAGGGTAAATGCTGAGAAGTGGAATTATTTTTTCATTTTATACTTTGATAGATAATTTTAATTTTAAAATGACTTTAACAATTTGGATTTCTTTGTATCTCTCCATATGTACTACTTCTTTCACCAAACCTGATATTAAATTTTAAAAGTTATGGATGAAAAATATTGTATTTATTTCTGATTAATTATGGAGTTGATTATCTGCTCATATGTTGATTAGTGATTTATATTTCCTCTCCTGTAAATTTCCTGTTACTATTCTTTGCTCCCTTTTATTCTTATAGGAGTCCTTTCTATTTCCCCGATTACTAATGAGTTTGAGTATTTTAAAAATATATTCATTGGTGATTTGTGTTTCTTCTTTCAGGAATTACTTGTTCTTATTCTTTGCTCATTTATTTTGCTTTTAGGTTCTTTTCTTATTGATTTATAGTTCTTTATATATTCCAGATATTAATTCTCTGACTGGCATAGGATACCAAAGACCAGTCCCTGTCTTAATGTATCAATTAGGGTGCCAGAGCTTTCCCATGGGATCAGTCTGAAGCTAGTGTCCAGTTTTTGACCACATCCTGGCTTAACTTCTTCTCCACTTACCCCAGTGTCCCCATCTTATTAGCCTTTCTTTCTTTAATCAGCTTGACATGTTTGAACAAGAATTCCTTACTCAGGCTCTACTTCTAGGAAACCTATCCTGGACCTGTGATGACTATTTTTTGAAATCAGTATTTTAAAACCAAGCCAGTTCTCCAATGGAAGATATACTTATAAAAAAAAAATGCAACTGCTCTTTACTAATAAACGTATACTTTCAGATGTGTGCTATCCTCTTTAAAGTTGTATATTTGTTGTACTGACATTGCCACCGCTCAACAAATTTATTCAGACTCCGAGAGAGTCTTTGAATGTTGGTAATATTGTCAGTTCTTTGCTCCGTGTCTGAACTATTTTGTTGACAGTGAACAATTATTCAGTCATGTGCAGTCAAAGTGATCAATGTGGTCAAATATTTTGGGTTAAAAGCAAAGAAAGTATGGCTAAATGAAGTTATTTGTAACAGACAGGTTTAAAAATGTTTGTAATATTGGCTCCATCCCTATTTATTCAGTGATATAAGGTAGAGGTACTAATCTGAGCCTCAGTAGCCTGTGGATACTACAGCCTCTGATGCTTTTTCCATACTTTTTGGGACTGGATCAGAAAGTAACAGTACTAGTCTAGGAGTAGACAGAATTAGAACTTACAGCAGAAAAGGCTGGGGAAAGTTACACGCTAAGGAAAACATCTTTGCTCTAAAACAGCGCAAACATGGTTAATTGATTATGATACATAACTTATTGAGCATTGGTCATGTACTAGACCCTGTTCTAAGTGCTTTAGTGCATTAACTTTTTTGCTTTTCTGAAAAATTCTTCAAGGCAGATGCTACTGTGATCCCCAAGAAGCAGCTCAGGCTCAAGGAGGTTACGCCATTTATTTAAGTCACGCTAAAGTCACACAGCTCTTAAATGTAGTGCTGAATTTAAACCCAGCTATTCTTGTATCAGAGTCTGAATTCTTAACAGTTATGTATTATGTATTCACTGTGTTTAAACCTTAGTACATGCAACTGTAGGATTCTTTAAACATTAATGTGCCTCTTATTATTTACTTAAGCATGGGTCATATGCTTTTACATTTCTTTCGTCTTTTACCACTAACTTCTTTGTAAATCTGACCAGAGCCCATCTTTCTCTATTTCTCTTTTCTCTCTGTTTCTTCTGGTCATTAAAGAATGAAGATCATATCTGGCTGAGTATCAAGATTACATATATAAATGTGTAACTTATGTCTTTCTAAATATTTATCATCATCCCTTAATTAATCCAAAGAATTCATCTGCTTTCCTATATCCTGCTAGAAGAATTTCTTTCAAATGTGTTCTTCTTTCCTTTTGTAGCTGTTCCCATTGTCATGCTACTTGCACACCACTCACCCTCTTTCTCTTTTTATCTGGAGGAATGATTTATACAAATCTAATCAGAGACAATCTATCTTTGCTTATATACCATGTTTTGTGTCAGTTCATTTTTAGGAGTGACCCAAAGACAGACATTTCTTATATAAGCAATTATTTGTTTTGGTTATTATGTTTATTTGTTGAAAACAACTTAGTGTACTCAATATGGCTAAATTATATACAAATTCAATAAATTATTAATTAAACATATCTAATCAATTATGTGATTTCTGGCTTTTTCTACTGTAGGCTGACAATTTCATTCTCTTTTCTGTGACTGATCACCCACTTGGTCCCGATTAGCCATTCCTTTTAACGTGTCTCATATTCTCCTCACTGACCTTACTGGCAGAAGTGGCCTTTGTCAGTGTTGTGGGAGTCGTTTAACTGTTAAAAATGCGTCCATTATTTTCCCATTTATTTAAGGAGAAACAGCAAAAACATTTTGGAAATGCATGTAGAGATAAACTGAAAAAGTGTTGAGATGTAGATAGCATGGTCTTTCTAGTAGAAAGAGCCTGGACTGCAAGAATCTTCACAAGTGCGAGCCCTGTTTAAATCTGAGTTAAATGATATAATTAGGTAAGATTGGGAACTTACTTCAAGCTGATATCCTACTTATTTTGGTAAAAATTGATCAATGTCCTTTGATATGTTTACATATTATTAATTTTCTGCCATCATTTTCTTAATGTTAAAATTATTACCTGGGAAATATTTATTTCTTTCATGGATCTTCTTTTATTTTCACCAAGTATAATGGAAGATTTTATTTTTAATGTGGTCATTTAGGCTCTACCAGGTTATTTTCTGAATGTTTTTCTGAGAAAGAATAGGGCTGGGGACAGATTTAACTTATGCAGCATTCCCTTAAACATTTCAAATATTGATCATTTGTTTTCAAATGCCAATAAAAATATAAATTTAAGGAATTTGATTATAAGAGGTCAGAGTACTGATCTCACATTATATACATCTCTTCAGTATTGTTTTAGGTGATTTTTAATAGACTGGTTGTGACACACATTTTGTTAGGTAGATGATTTTCATAACTACTCTAAGAGCTGCACCACCATCTACCTCTTGCTTGAATATATTTCGACAGAGAAGGCAGAGCTGTATATCTACTCTGTGTCAAGCAGTGGGTTAGTGTCCTTGTGATGTAGTATCTTCTCATTCTTAAAATACTCTATAAAGTAATTATTATTGATGTTCCACTTTATAGTATTAGTAAGTGGTAGTACTTGCATTTAAGTGCCAATTGCGTGTGTATGTAAGAGGTATATAAGAGAGACAAAGAATACTTAGGATTATCTCAGATATGTCTCAGATATGAGACCAGGTGACATGTCATCATCTATGACTCATAATGAAAAAATATGAGGGGTGTACAAATTCTAGGAAAATATTTGAAAAGCAATGAGAAAGAAGAAAAGTGAAGGTAATTTTGCTTTCCTGTTACCTGTACAGACAAATAGACCTATTTAAGTATATAGTAGTCAGCTTCCAAGATGATACAGCTCTGAAACCCTGCAGGACTGTTTTATGCTGTTGGTTAATTTATGCATTTGGAATTACAAAATAAATAGTACTTTTTTTTTTTTTTTTTTTTTTTTTTTTGAGATAGGGTCTTGTTCTGTCTCTGCTAGAGTGCACTGCTAGAGTGCAATGGTGCGATCGTGGTTTACTGCAGCCTTGACCTCCAAGGCTCAAGGGATCCTCCCACCTCAGCCTTCCAGGTAGCTGGGACAACGGGTGTGTGCCACCATGCCTAGTTAATTAACTTTTTTAAGAGATCGGCTTTCCCTGTGTTGCTCAGGCTGGTCTTCAACCCCTGGGCTCAAGCTGTCCTGCTACTTCAGCCTCCTCAAGTGTTGGGATTGACAGGCATGAACCACTGCACCCAGACAATAATTTTTAAAATTACTGTCTTAATTATGTAATATATTTTACTTTTAGTCCAACTTTAAGTAGGTAACATATTAATGATCCATATTCAAATTATGAATCGTTTAACTAGAATTCATGTCTTCTTCAACCATATCAAATAAGAAATTTGACTCTAATTTTATTTAAAATAGATCCTCCTATAATGTGGTACTCTGTTAAGGGTAATGATTGTGTTTGCTAAGGTTGTAGAGGTCACTGAATAGAGTGCTGTACCTTCTGGAAGCCTTTTGTTAAATCCTGGTGCTAAAGAACAAAAGTACTGTTTCTTCAGGTTGCCATTGTAAATTTCTAAGCGATCAAACTGAGTTTTACTTCTAATAGGGCCCGTATACATTTGTGTAGTAGTATTGTCTTCAAGTTAATCTTACCTTTTGTTTATTTACATATCATTACATTTATAATAAAAAACTTAGGTAACAAATTTGTTTTTTCAAAATAAAATAACGTTTATGGTAGTAAAGACCCCTAGGTAATGGATGGGTCTAGTTCAACCTTCATATTTTTAAGACCTATTATTATGAAAGTGACTATGATTTCTGAATTGAGAAATATTAGATAATAATTGAGAAAAGATGTTTATTTTATCCAATTTGGAAACTTATAAAACTGTATATAATATTTGCTAAGGGATTAAAGGTAACTGTTATAAAACATTGTAGTAAAAAGAAATAAAATTAGCAGTTATGATGTTGTTGCATTTATCTTTCATGAATAATTGAAGTTGCTGTGATGACATTATTTCATGAAACTTATTCAGCATTATGTTTTCATGTTTTCAACTGTTTATTAGCAAATTTCAGATTATTGAAATTTTACAGTTTGGAAGCCTTTTAATAAATATGAATCTCTAAAAGTTGTAATTTAGCATAATTACCCTCAGGATTATAAGATTTATTCATGGCAGTGAGACAGAAAATATGTTTATGTAGGTTTGAAATCCTGAAGTGTTGAAGTTAAAACATAGAAATCTATGTACTCTATAGGTACAAATTGCATGTTTTCTCAGGCACTGGGTATCAACGTAAGGAGAAATGGTTTTTGTCATTAAGAAGCTTAAGACAAAATAGTAACTTGAGATAAATAAACAGATGCTTACTAGGTAAGCTAATACTTGAGGAAATGTAAAGGAGGAGTACCAGTTCCAGGATGAGAGACAGTGGGAATGGGTTGTCAGGTAGGGAAGGAGTGTCAGGGATAGCAGCTTGGAAGGGGCAATGTTATAATAGTAGGAGGCTTTTGCCATGTTGGAGTTACAGGAAGGGCATCCCAAGCTGGTGGACCCAAATCTCCAAAGGTCTTGAAGGTGAAAGTGATCAGAAAATGGCAGTCATGACCAAGTGCAGTGGCTCATGCCTGGACTCCCAACACTTTGGGACACCGAGGCAGGAGGATTGTTTGAGGCCAGGAGTTTGAGGTCAGCCCGTGCAACATAGCAAGATTCTGTCTGTATGAAACTTTTTTTTAAAGTTAATTGGGCATGATGCTGTATGCCTGTAGTCCCAGCTACTTGGGAGGCTGAGGTAGAAGGATAGCTTGAGCACATGAATTGGAGGCTGCAGTTAGCTATGTTCTCTCCACTGCATTCTAGCCTGGGTGACAGAGCAAGACCTTGCCTCCAAAAACAAAACAAAACAAAACAAAAAAACAAAACAAAATAAAAAACAAAGAAAGAAAGAAAAGGAAAAGGAAAGAAAGATAAGAAAATGACAGTCGTCAGTGTAAACGGATCATGAAGTGTGAGGAGAAGAGTAATGAATCTGGAAATGTAGACAGCTTCCAAGCCTTAAAGAGCTTTCCTAAAGAATATGGATAATCCTGACCTATAGTCTATTTTCCTCTTGTTTAGCTGGGAAACTCTCAAGGGAAATATGAGTTCATGTTAAAAATAAAAGACATATGAAGGATATTTATCTCTAGTAGATTTATATCTACTCCAGGTTATTCAACAATGTGCAGATACCTTTTAGTATCTATGATGTTTTTACTTAAAGAAATTAAGACAAACATATCACTGACCTAAATAGATTATTTGTGCCCAGTGGAAGTCTGGTGGTTTTCATTAAGTATTTAAGAGCAAGAGTGATTATAAAATTGTTTAAATTTTTTTTTCATTAGTTAAATCCTTTGAATACTTGCTAAAGAGATATGAGACTGACTCTTTTACTTTTAATGCTGCTCCAAATGCAGAAAATACTTTAAAAAAGGCCAATAAATATTTAATATACATAAATTTTGAGTATTTCAGTAATGATGGTTG
Source organism: Rhinopithecus bieti (assembly GCF_001698545.2). NCBI lineage: Eukaryota > Metazoa > Chordata > Mammalia > Primates > Cercopithecidae > Rhinopithecus > Rhinopithecus bieti. The sequence continues at coordinate 235,176 of NW_016825575.1, read as the reverse complement.
ATATCTTGACATTCAGGCATTGAAGGCTATAGGTTCACAACCAGCTGCAAATCATTATGGTTGATTATGTTCTAATTAGAGCAAAATTCTTCAATAGGCATTGAATGGAAATAAATGTTGCATGTAAGTGAAAAAAATCATGGCTGTGAATGATGTTAGTTAAAACATTTTAAAGAATATAGTCATGAAAATATGTATTATTCATTGTATACACTTTGGAAAATCTAAGCTGTGAGGAAAATCACACATTTTTATTTGTGAACAGTTTTAAGAGCTAAAATGTCTGTTTATGTTTTAGGTTTTCTTCAAGCAAAGTCTTACAAGAATACTGAAATGTTTTGGGAGTGGTTCACATATAGTTTGATTTAAATTCAAATTCATATGGAAAAAAGAGAACTCTTGCACGCTGTTGGTGGGGATGTAAATTAGCACAGCCTCTGTGGAACACAGTATGGAGGTTCCTCAAAAACTAAAGATAGAACTGTCATATGATCCAGCAATCCTACTTCTGGGTATATAGCCAAACATTTGAAATCAGTATGTCAAAGAGATATCTGTACTCCTATGCTTATTGCATCATTATTGACGATAGCCAAGATACACAACAAACCTAAGTGTACATCTGTGGATGAAGGGATTAAGAAAATGTGGTTTATATATATAATGAAATGCTATTCAGCCTAAAAAAGAAATTCTGTCACATATCACAACATGGATAAACCTGGAGGACATTATGCTCAATGAAATAACCTAGACACAGACAGACAAATATTGCATGATCTCCCTTATATATGGAATCTAAATCATTAAACTCATAGAAGTAGAAAGTAGAATGGTTACCAGAGACCGGGATGGTAAGACCGGGGTCTGGAGTGTTGGGGCCAGGGGAATGGGGAAATAATGTTTAGAGGGTACAGAGTTTTAGTTAGACAGGAGAAATAAGTTTTAGAGATTGATTACACAGCGTGGTGACTATAGTTAATAATAACATACTGCATGTTTCAAAATGGCTAAAGGAGTAGATTTTAAATGCTGTCACTACAAAAAATGGTATGTATATGAGGTGATAGGTATGTTAATTTGCTTAATTATTTCATAATATAAACACATATCAAAAATCACGTTATACCTCATAAGTATATAAAATTGTCATCTGTGAATTAAAATAAAATCAAGTTTTAAAATTAAAGTCATTGACTGTAGTGAAAATCATCCACTAAATATCTTATAATACAAATATGTCAGATTTTATGTTGTTTGGAGAAAATATTAAATAGTTATGAATGAATATCTAAAAGCAAATATTCGTCATTTTTGTCACATACTTGTTCAAGGAAATGAAAGTATTTTACTTGATCAATTCTCATATTTACAAGGATGATAAAATAGAGGATTTTAAATTTTGTATAGTATTAATTTTAGTCAGGTAGTTTCGGTTGTAAAACTAAGAAAATGAAACAGAGTCTGGTTCAATTTTCAAAGGGAAAGGGTGCATTACAGTTGAAGGATTAAGCAAAACTCCTAAACAAAATAGCATCCAAATCAGGTACAGTTTAAAAATCAGTGAAAAATGGTGGTCACCAGAATAACAATATTTGCTGTACAAGTTTGAATCCCTGATGTAGAAACATAGCAGGACCTTCATTCAGCAGTAGGAGTTCATGACTAATTACTTTAGTGAAAGTAGTATGTACCATGCTGATCATGAGCTTACCCTGTAGTTAGATAAGGCTTGGTTTTTTATTCCTGTTTTGCCAGGTGTTGGCTGAATGACATTACACAAGTTGTTTTTCTGTTGTAAAATGTTCATAGTCTTATTACCTATTTCTAGAAATACAAGGTGTGAAAGAGATAATCTGTGGGAAAGTACCTGGTATGTCACAGTTGATGAGTTGTAGCTGCCACCTCTCCTCACCCTTGTCCTTCTCCTCCTTTATCTTCTCCATTGATACCCTGAATATACTGACATTAATATGGTTCATAAATTTTCTATGCTTTTGATTCTCTCAGTATGTATTCTCACTTCTCTCAACGTTACCAACTGTGTTAGTTTTTATTCAAGTATTTTCTTCAACTGACACCTGTGGTTCTCTCATAAGTTTAACTTGTTTGTAACCCTATGTTATATCCTTGTGATTTAGTTTCTTCTTCCAATGGCCTGCTTATCTCTCAGCTTCCCAAATGAAACTTGTGGTGAGGTAGGGGTAAGGGGGAGGGATGGCAATAAGAGAAATACCTATTGTAAATGACGAGTTGATGGGTGCAGCACACCAACATGGCACATGAATACATATGTAACAAACCTGCATGTTGTGCACATATACCCTAGAACTTGAAGTATAATTTAAAAAGAGAGAGAGAGAAAAAAAAGAGAGAAAAAAAAGTCTTTAGCAATTGGTTTTTCTTTGAGTGCTGATTATACTGTCAGGCTATACCATTGTCTTGTTTATGATTCTGTTGAGCTCCTGTCAGTAAATTTTTGAGTCATGTGGTATAAAATGAAAATACTTCTAGTAGTCTCTGACAAGACTCATGGTGGCGCATTTACCCGGACAAAAATTATTATGTCTGTCATGTGCCTACTGCATCTAAAAAAAAAAACATAAAAAGTTAAGAATAAACAGTTTGCTAAAATTATGGAACAGCTATAAGTAGTAAGTCTGGGTCTTAAATACCTGGTGTCTCCAAAGCCAACACTCTTGAATAAACTTTAAATATTTTTCTTAATATTAAAATGTTTGCATCATTATAAAATATCAGTACAAGTTATTGGATGATTTTACTACTTACAAATTCAAAATGTTTATTAGGTATCAGATTTTGTTATTGATTGTTTTAGTATAAACCAAATTCTATTTCGTGTCTTGAAAAACAGTATTTTGTTTTAAAATGTATTATTTGTAGTTGAATTCTATTGACTTGTTCTTTTTGTTTTAACCTTTCTCAGGCTGCTAAGTTGGCTTTCACAGTGCAAGCCTTGGAGTCCCAATGGGGGACTCAGGATCAAGACGATCTACCCTGGTCTCCCGGTTGCCAATATTCAGAAGAAGTATTAGCAGAAGACATGATTCTCTTCCTTCTTCACCTTCTTCCAGTAATACAGTTGGTGTCCACAGCTCCTCTCCTTCCAGCACTAACTCAAGCTCAGGTAGCACAGGTAAACGGAGGAGCATATTCCGTACTCCTTCCATTAGCTTCCACCATAAGAAGGGGAGTGAGCCTAAGCAAGAACCTACCAACCAGAACCTTAGTATTTCAAATGGTGCTCAACCTGGTCACAGCAATATGCAGAAACTGAGTTTGGAAGAACATATTAAGACCAGGGGAAGACATTCTGTTGGTTTTAGTAGTTCACGAAATAAAAAGATAACAAGATCTTTGACAGAGGACTTTGAAAGGGAAAAAGAGCACTCAACTAACAAGAATGTCTTTATAAATTGTCTAAGTTCTGGCAAAAGTGAAGGGGATGATTCTGGTTTCACAGAAGACCAAACTCGCCGTTCTGTTAAGCAGTCAACAAGGAAGCTACTCCCTAAATCTTTTTCATCTCACTATAAATTTTCTAAGCCAGTTCTACAGAGCCAATCTATTTCATTGGTACAGCACTCTGAATTCTCATTGGAAGTTACACAGTACCAAGAGAGAGAACCTGTGTTAGTAAGAGCTTCGCCGTCCTGCTCTGTGGATGTAACAGAACGGGCAGGAAGCTCTTTACAATCTCCTTTGCTTTCTGCTGATCTTACCACAGCTCAGACACCTTCAGAATTTTTAGCCTTGACTGAAGATTCTGTGTCTGAAACGGATCCATTTTCTAAAAGTGGAAGCATGGCATCCCACTGTGACAACTTTGGCCACAATGATTCTACCTCTCAGATGTCTCTCAATCCTGCTGCTGTTACAAAGACAACAATAGAACTTAAGGGAACTGTCCCCTGTGCAATTATGTCTCCCGGGAAATATAGGTTAGAGGGTCAATGTAGCACTGAATCGAATTCCTTACCAGAAACCTCTGCTGCTAATCAGAAGGAAGTGTTATTACAAATTGCTGAATTACCTGCTACAAGTGTGAGACACTCAGAGAGTAACCTACCAGCAGATACTGAAATAGAAGAAAATATAGGGTTACAAAATGGTGAAACAATGTTGCGGACAGACTCCCCAAGGAAACTTGGATTTTATGAGCAACATAAAGCAATAGCTGAACATGTTAAAGGGATTCATCCTATTTCAGATTCAAAGATAATACCTACTTCTGCTGATCATCATATTTTTAACAAAACGTCATATGGATATGAAGCAAATCCTGCCAAAGGTATGCTGATTTTCTTTGTGTAACAAATGATATGAATTGATTTTCATTATACTTTACTCAGTTTTCTTATTCTATCTCATAAATGGAAACCACATTTTTCTTGTTTTTCACTTTCAAAATGGTTTCCTATTTGCAATTTGTGTTAAATGTTTCCCCTGCTTGATTTTAAACTTACATCAATTGTATTATGCTGAAAATGTAATTCAGCAGTATTATTCATTTTTTCTTAGTTATGTTATCCGTAACTAAGAAGCAGCCTCTTAGTTATGGTGCTTATTGGAGCACCTTCAGAAGAAAGTGAAAGGAAACTAATTCTGTTTGCAATGTGGATTTCTCCAAAGTAAGGACTGTCTTTTATAGAGTTTATTATAGAGGCATTGGTATTTCTTATTTAATGAAATTGATATATTCCAGCTAAAATCACTATAAAATTTGTATAATTTAACATTATTTCCTTTGTTAACTAAGCTTTCATTATTAAGTAGGATCTATGTTTCAACATAAATAATTCCTATCTCTAGACACAAAAACAGAATTGTAAGCTTAAAAATAACCTATCTTTGGAAGCTGGAGACAGGTTTCAACTCTGCCTCTGACATTAACTGTGCAACTTTGGACACCTTCTCTTTAGTTTAAAAAAAGTGGTAGTATATGTGAATTACTCTAATATGGCTACAGAAAATTTTGTTTTTTTAACATGAAATTCAGTTCAAGAAAATTATTGAATACATACCACCTGCTGGGCTATCTTAGACATATTTTAATTCCTTTTTCTCTACTATCATTAATGCTACTACTACTACTAATTTCCCCAAATTTGGAAGTGATTATTATGTCCTAGATATTACTTTATATACATTAATTAAAATGATTGAAATTGCTACTATTATTATAAGCTATTTTGCAGGCAAGAAAATGGGAGCAAAGGTAAATTGTGTGTTGACAATTGCAAAACTAGTAATTCATTTATTGGGTACAAATCCTATGAGGTAGGCGCCTATGTTTCCCATTTTACAAATGTGTAAACAGAGGCTAAAGAATCATACAGCTAGTAAGTAGTGCAGTCAAATTACAACTCTGAATCCAAAGCTCTGGCTCTCCATAACTATGCTTTACTACATGTCATGACTTAAAATATGAAATAAAATTTATGTAACATAATGTCACGAGGAATAGGATTATATAGTTCATCCACAAACATGAAATTTTAAAGTTTTAAATACATGAGTTAATTTTCCAGCTGTCTTAATACTTTTCTCATTTGATACAAGATCACTTTTATGCACCTGACCATGTTTTGTCCATTTTTTGAACTTTGTATTCTTGTCTGTGGTCTTGGCTTTAGTCATACATGCGTAGCTTCTTTACCTGTAATACAATCATGAGAATATGATAATGATGATGATGATATTAATGATGGTTGCCCTTTTGTACAATTAATATGTGCCCAAAAATGTACTAAGAAAATTGAATGCACTATTTTATATAGTCCTTATAAAAATTTTGCATGTCGTATTAATAACTAAGATTTATAGCAAGTTAAATAACTTTGTAGGGTCACATTGTTAGCAAATGATGGACTTGATATTGAAAGTCAGGAAGTTTTTAAATTATATAAAAAAGGGATAGAAATGTAATTATCCTGACATATCTAATTCTTATTTAGTAATGATGACTTTCCTCAAAGCCTAATTGAATACTGTGTATGTTTCTCTCTCTGGAAATTAGATAATGACCAATTATCTTGGAGACTATTAATATGTTGATTCGGATCCTAATTGTAACACAGTAACACATTAATTTTGCTGATTTGATAATGTGTTGGCTATTCTTGGATAAATAAGCTGGTAATGTCAACAAGGACAGTATACTATCCTTTAGTTTGTGAACATATTTGTGTTCTATTTATAAGGATTTTATAATTTTGAAGTTTAAAGTTTTAAAAACAACTAAGTAAATGCATTTTATCCAATAAAGAGTTGCTGTAGATACTAACCTTCATAATGCTAAATTTAGTTTGTATTTTGTATGAAACATTTAAGCCAGTACCTGATACACATCTAAGTGTATTAGGTGTACAATCATATCAGAACGAACAATAAAATGTTGAGTTATCTGACAATTTAACTTGTATTCATTGGCTTAAAAAGTTATTTTAAAAGAACTGCTATGTATTGGACTAATAGATTCTGGACAGTCTTTAAACTAGTAGATGAGCCTAATTAGAACAATTTATTCATTTGCTCATTCATTCATTCAGCAAATATTTATGGTTTTAACACTATGTTAGGCACTAGGTATGTAGCAGTACACAAAGCAGGCCTAGATCCCCACCTTCCTGAGGCTTACTTTCTACCGGGGATACTCAGTTAATATGCTATTTGTATCAGATGGTGATAACTGCTGAGGGTAAGTTTAAAGCAGAATAAAGGCTTAGGAAGCAGAGGTGGGATTGCAGTTTGCATTTTTAAATGTGAGTGGGATGATACCCAAGGTAACATATTGGTAAAGGTTTGAAGGAACTTAAAGAATAAGTCATATAGATATTTGAGAAAAATATATTAGTGCAAAGTTGTGGGTCAAAGGCTGTGTGGGTCTGGAGCATGCTGGTGATGTACCAGAGCAGCAAGAGTCCAATGTAGCATGAGCAGAGTGATGGAGGGGAGAGCAGGACATGAGGTTACAGAGATGAGCAGGTGAACAGTGTGCCCCTCCTGTCCTTGGTTTGTAGACAGAAAGAGCAGTCATATAGGTCGTATTATGAAGAATATGTTATGCCATTTGGAAAACATCACCTTTTGTCTAGAAGAGTGGTGGTGATGGCTCTCATTTATGTTTTAAGTATATGATTCTGGCTACCATGTGGAATGTAGATTGTGTTGGGGGTGGAGAGGCAGATGGGAGTAGGCAGAGACAGGAGAATTGTAGCAAACATTGCAGTAACCAAGCAAGCATAGATTGGATTTGGTCCAGGGTCTTAGAAAGAGAGGTAGAAGGAATCAGATACTGTATACAGTTTGAAGGAAATGAGGACAGGGTTTGTTTATATGATTAATGTGAGCTATGAAGCAACCAAGGATGACTCCAAAAGTTTTGGGCTTCAAAGAGATTACATGATTAAGTGAACTAAACTGATGCTATATATGTAAAAGTTTTCTCATGATAGAGAAGCTTTGAATAACACTAAGAGTTTTCCGCGATCTTTCAGTGGGACATTTGTAAAAAGTACATTTAAATATTTACGTTCATTTTTATTTATTTTCCTTTCCATAGTTCTTGCCAGTAGTCTCAGTCCATTTCGTGAGGGAAGATTTATAGAGAGGAGACTGCGATCGTCGTCAGAAGGCACTGCAGGGAGTAGCAGAATGATTTTGAAACCAAAAGATGGAAATATAGAAGAAGTTAATAGTTTAAGAAAGCAAAGACCAGGTTCTTCATCTTCAAAAATGAACAGTTTGGTAAGTATATACATACGTCTGTCTCTAATAAAATAATGCTGTCTGTATCTGGCATGTTCATGCCTCTTGCAGAATGAACACAGACTACAGGATAGACACTTCATATTTGAAGGGAAAATTTGTTTCCATAGTTGACATTACAAGTCAGAGAAACAAATTTTTCATCTAGGTCAGGATGGAGTTCACCATGACAGCTGTCTTTAGTTCCTGTCTTCCTTGCTTCCATGGAAAGTTTGACATTCTTTTTTCTAGAACAAGACCCTTGAATACAGAAACTAGGAAAAATGCTGAACATGAGGATCTCCTCTGACACCATTATTTCGCATCCTCTCTCTACCATATAGCCCTCTAGAAAATACCCTTTTGTAAATCACACTGACTCCAGTACTACTCTTAGTCCCTAATAGACCCTAACCTCACTGTCCTCCTGCAGTGCCCTTCCACAAAGGGTGAGGAGTTGGTGTGAAGCTTATGAGGACCAATGTGAAATGCTCATCTAATGCTTGCATGCATTGGAGGTAATCAGGATACCCTATTCCTGGTCCAAATTGTAGAACCTGCTTTTAGTATGAGGGTGGAGGTGGGGTGTATGGGGAGAGGCATGGTCTGAGTTTTTATGTGTGAACTAGGGTGTCACAGAGGCGTTAGTATGAAGCTCCCTCATAGTATGAGACAGACCCAGGGATGGGAAGAGATGAGGGGTGAACTGCAGCTTTGGGTCCATGTGGCCTCAGGTTTCACAAGTATTAGAGTGTGATTGCCTTTTGGAGATCACTTTGCTCACCTTCTTACAGATGTGTCCTTTTTCAGCAGAGTATTTAACATCTATTGTCCAAAAATGTTCCTTTAAAATAATCTTTCTACCTACCTATCCATGTATATATGTGAAAATGCTCAAAATTAATCACTTATGATATCTCTATCATTTTATGTAATTGGGTTTCAAATGAAAATATTAGGTAATTGAGATCTGATAATTATTTTGTGAAGAAGCCTTAAGTTAGTAAGGTAACACTGTGTGATAGCAAAATCACTGTGCTTGATGTTAGAGGTTTTAATCATTTTTTTCTGGTGTGGCCATTTCTTAATCCTGGGCAAATTTGTAACCACAAAATAGCAAATGATAATAGGCATCTTGTTTCCATTACACTAAAAAATGACTATGTGAGTGTGTGTTTACATTTGTACATATGGAAATATATATTTCATGCTTCATTTTGTTCTTTTGTGCATTGGCTGTTATATTATTATTGTTGCAATGGATATTTTTGATCTAAGTATGAAAATTTGTTAAAAAAGATTTCCAGTTGATGCACCATTAAAAGTTAGGACTAATGAAGTATTACAAAACATTTATCATCACAACATTTTCACTATTTCTTCATGGAGAGGTATTTATATTAATGGGGTACGCTATTCAACTTTGAATGTTGTGCCTTTTACATATTCTCTCATATCTCATGTTTTTCATACTGCATTTAATTTAAATAATTCTAGTTTGAGACCAGCCTAGGCAAAGTATCGAGAACTCATCTCTAAAAAAAAAAATTAATAATTAGCTAGAAGTGGTGGCTTACACCTGTAGTCCCAGCTACTCAGAAGGCTGATGTGGGAGGATCACTTGGGTCCAGGAATTGGAGGCTGCAGTGAGTTATTGCGACCCTGTACTTCCGCCTGGGCAACAGAGTGAGACCTGGTCTCAATAAAATAAATAAATACATACATACATAAATAAATAAATAAAATGTAAAAAGTGCTTATAATATCACAAAGTCATTCTTCTCAGGTTTAGTTTTTTTTTTTTTTTTTTTTTTTTTTTTGAGACAGAGTCTTGCTCTGTCGCCCAGGCTGGAGTGCACTGGCGCGATCTTGGTTCACTGCAACCTCCGCCTCCCAGGTTCAAGCAATTCTCCTGCCTCAGCCTCCTGAATAGCTGGGATTACAGGCACCCACCACCATGCCCGGTTAATTTTTGTATTTTTAGTAGAGATGGGGTTTCACCATGTTGGCCAGGCTGGTTTTGAATTCCTGACCTCAAGTGATCCACCCGCCTCAGCCTCCCAGAGTGCTGGGATTACAAGCGTGGGCCACCGCGCCCAGCCCTCAGATCCACTTTTAAGATATAAAACTTAAGAAACAAAAGAAGCGGTTTTGTTTGTTTGAGGGCCTTATATTTAAGTTTTTGAAAGTGTGCCTGTAGTAGTATAGTTTTTCCACTAGATGGCAGAAAGACACCACCGCCATGGTGGTGGACAGTCTATCAGGCTTGGAACAGAAACTTAAAATATTGTACATGTTCATTGGATTTACAGATGAAAATTACTGAATTAAATACTGAAACTTTTGAATTTCCTAAAGAGAACTACCAGATACTACTTCACGATCTTACCATCTTCCTTTGGATTTCACAAGTTATGTCTCATCTTTCAGTTACTTTACAGTTTATTCATTTTTTAATTTTCATTTTTAGTTTTTTAAGGCAGAGCCTCGCTCTGTCACCCAGGCTGCAGTGCAGTGATGCAATCTTGGCTCACTGCAACCTCCCCTCCCTGGTTCAAGTGATTCTTGTGACTCAGCCTCCTGAGTAGCTGGGACCACAAGTGTGTGCTACCATGCCAGGCTAATCTTTGTATTTTAGTAGAGATGTGGTTTCACCATGTTGGCCTGATTGGTCTTGAACTCCTGACCTCAGGTGATCCACTGACATTGCCTCCCAAAGTGCTGGGATTACAGGCGTGAGCCACCACGCCCGGCCAGTTACTTTACACTTAATTAATTTACAACGCATGAAATATGTTTTTTACTTGTAGCACTGTAAGGAGGAAATGGTAGGGATTATTTAGTTCTAGATACATGTGAAACAAGTGACATATATTTGGAAAATTGTAGCTCTATGTGTGAAAAGTGACACATTTCTATATTCCTCTTCCAAAATAATTTAAGCAACTGCATGTATTTAAGAATGCATCCATGGTTCAGTTATTTTATTTTAAAGCAATTATAATAGAAATATGTGTTTTTAATGCTTGTTTGAACCAAGGGACTACTTTTAATGCCTGACATGTCTTATCACATCCAGTCCTCACAACAGTACTATAAATTAAACGATACTGTAGTGATGAAATTTTGCAAAAGAGGAAAATAAGGCACTGAGAAGATAAGCAGCTTGCCTAAAATGACACAGCTCATAAATGGCAGAGATAGGATCTGGATTTGGATCCTTTCTAAGTTCAAATCCTACAATCTTCTGGGAAAATGTATTAGATTTAAAATTAATTTGAGCCATTTTTCAATTGTTTGCATCAATTTGGTGTAATAAAATGAAAATATTTAAAGCAGTCTAATCTTGCTTACTCTAAGTCTAGGCTGCAGCATTCTATAAGAGATACAAAAGAGGAAAACAGAAACAACATTTAGTGCTTAATCTGAACTTAAAATGCGGTCATGTTTCTTGAAATGCTCATGAATAGTATCAATATCCTTATTGAGAGATATCCCATCAAAAAGGAACTTTGTCACAAAAGAGGATATTCATACTTGGGAGTTTGTAATACTTCATGAGTCCTAATTTTTAATGTTAGCATTAATGCAGACCTTCATGTAGTTCATGGAGATTTCAATTTTCGTAATAAAATATGGCTCTATTTATTAAGATGCTGAGCATTTCCTGAATGACCAAAGATATTACCTAATGGATTAGATATAGTTAGATATACCACAGTTCTATTGTTTTTATGTACTTCTGGGGTATTTCAGTCTGGAAGGGAAAGGACAGGATGTATGAACTCTTCAAACATCAAATGCCGAGAGCAAATTGGGATTTGCTTGGGTTTATTAAAAGAAACCAAAGTAAATTTGGAACAATTTGATAAGTGTTCACATTTATTATATTTTTTCAAACCACTTTATAGTATTTTTCCAATTTTTCTCTAATGAGTAACTTTCTGAATACCTTCCTTGGGATTTTCAAAAAAAATTAAAATGCCATTCTAGAAAAAAGTTAGAGAACTTATTTCTTTAAAGAACTTACTTCAGGAACTTTCTCTCCAGATTATGGTATATAAATGTATAAATGTAAGGATTTGTCATGGGTTCTCCAACAGCTTTACACAGTGAATTCTAATTCTAAATATTTACAAGATTACTCTCTAGAAAAGTTAATGTGAGAGTAGATTCATATATAATGAACAATACAAAAGACCTGGTACCATTAAAGGAAGGAAAAATGCCTAAGTGGATGAGTCAGGGTAAACTTGGCTAAGTGATAAAAAATACCGCTGGGTGCAGTGGCTCAAGCCTCTAGTCCCAGCACTTTGGGAGGCCGAGGCAGGGGTATTGCTTGAAGTCAGGAATTTGAGACCAGCCTGGCCAAGATGGTGAAACCCTGTCTTTATTTGTATTTTGTAAAAATATAAAAATTAGCTAGCCATGGTGGCAGGTGACTGTAATCCCAGCTTCTCAGGAGGCTGAGGCAGGAGAATGGCCTGAACCTGGGAGTTGGAGATTGCAGTGAGCCAAGATCACACCACTGCACTCTAGCTTGAATGACAAAATGAGACTCCTTCTCAAAAATAAATGAATAAGTAAATAAATAAAATAAATAAAAAATAACTTCCACATCTAACGACTTTATATAATATGGATTTCTTTCTCACTTAGGCTACATGGTTATTGTGGAAGGCGTCAGGGTTCTGTTCAGTGTCTTCTCCTCCTGTATTCAGGCTGTTGAAGCAGCTAACTTTGCAAACATTGCCTTTCACCCTGGCAAAAAAGAAAGAAATCTCTGGAGGTCCCTGTAATAAAATACTTTGAATTATGAGACTCACTTTACTTCTGCTCACAACTCATTGGTCAGATCTAATCATATGGCCCAAACTAGAAACAAAAGCAGCCAAGAAGAATAATCACTTTCCTGTATCTAGAGGTAGAGACTCAGGTTTGATGAGCACTTAATGACTATCATATTCCCAAATATTTTGTTGTATCCAAGTTCTTTTAATTAACCGAGATTTACTGTTTGCCTCCTCTTTCCCTTTTGTCAAAAGACATTTAATGGGCCCTGACTTTGTGCTTCATACTGTGCTGGTCTTTGTGGTTGAAAAGATGAAAACATCTCTGAAATTGAAGAATTCATATATATTACAGGTTTTATTCTTTAGAATATTCTCTCTTTCTAACTTAAAGGCCTTGAGATGTGTATCTTAAGTGAACTAAGTTTACTTTTTTCCTTGACTCAAGGAATCTTTACTATTTTTGTAAGTATTTATTTTCATTGCAACAAGCCGTTGATTTTGAAAGTTGTATTGTCTTCAGATTCCTCAGCAAATGCATTTGCAAAGTTGCGCTGTACTGTTTGTGCTGAGTGATTCAGACAACTTTCATTTATGGCCAGTTTTACTCTGACACAGCATGTTTTCTTTCATTTAGCATCCTGCTGCTTTTATGTGGAAACTGTGAATGACACAGTAAAAACATAACTGTAGGACTTTGGTAGAAGAAAAATCAGATTTATATTTGATTAGTAAGAAGTAGTTACTTGCAGATCATTAACATCTCGTATCACATTTTAATTTTTTGGTATGTTGAACTGCAGAATTTAGTTATTGATAATAGTAGAATAATATATAAGACTAATTGTACTGTATTTGAGATAGCCAAGCACTTTACTGTTCATTTACTTTTCTTCTGGGGCCTGCTGTTTTCTCATTTATAAGGTTATTCTTTATTCATTATAATTCTTCATTTCTTCATTCATTAAAACATTCACAGTTTCTTAAAATAAATATTTATTGACAATCTGCTCTGAAGAATCAAAGATGAAAGAGACACTACTTGAGGATTTTTGAGTTCCCAAAGGGAGACATAAGGTTAAACATTATCTTGCCAATACAACTGATTTAACCATTTTGACCATCTTTAAGTTCAGAATGGGTGGAGCATTCTTGATTTGGGAGCAATTTGGGAGGCCGAGGTGGGCGGGTCATGAAGTTAGGAGATCAAGAACATCCTGGCTAACACGGTGAAACCCCGTGTCTACTAAAAATACAAAAAATTAGCCGGGCGCAGTGGTGGGTGCCTGTATTCCCAGCTACTCGGGAGGCTGAGGCAGGAGAATCTCTTGAATGTGGGAAACAGGTTGCAGTGAGCCGAGATCGTACCACTGCACTCCAGCCTGGGCAACAGAGAAAGACTCTGTCTCAAAAAAAAGCAAAGAAGACAAATGATAATTAGAAGATCTGATTTTGAAAATTTCTCTTCTTAATCTTGAAATTCTGAATGAGGCTTTGCAGTATGTAAAATGTTAATGGCTTTGGGGAGTTAAAATAACTATTGCAGTTTTTAGTGTAACTGATGGTTAATAGAATTAAAGCAAATATGGCATGGTTACAGGGACATCTAATAAAATGGAAGCCATTAATATTTTAAGGAAATGGAGCCACATGAATCATTCTCCTCAATTCTTATAAATTTTAAGGAAGAAAATCACAAGTATTACTCATTAAACATGAAATTACATTTGTTGATAATTGGCATAAATTTTAGATTAACAGCCCTAATCCTTTATGCGTTTATTTGTTTTTCCAGTTACTAATCATATTTTCCTTTCAGTACCCTTCTAAATTGTATCATGCATATAACACTCACCGCATAGTTATTCGAATGTGTCTCATTTTACCTTAAAGATTTCAGTCTTTTAAATGGAAGGAATTGTGTATATACTGGCATTTCTTGCAGTCATTAATATAGTACCTGGTGCAAAAATAGGCATCTAATAAATATGAATAAATTAAAGGTAAAATTTCTGGTTAAATAATGATATATGTTTATACAGATGTGAATTAAGGCTTCTAGTAACAAGAATTGTGTGTGATGTGCTTATGCACAGTTTTGACATTGTAATTTATTATACAAATACACAGATATTTCTTATGATGCACTGTCTGATAAAGCTCTTGCTTTTTCGACACTAAGTCCTTGATCAGGAAGGCCTTACCAATTATGACATTGTTCCAATGGAAGCATAATTTATTTTAGGATTATCAGCCCTATAGAATGGTTTCTAGGATTATTTTTTATTATTTTTTATTTTATTTATTTATTTTTATTATACTTTAAGTTCTAGGGTACATGTGTACAATGTGCAGGTTTGTTACATATGTATACATGTGCCATGTTGGTGTGCTGCACCCACAATAGGCCCCAATGTGTGATGATCCCCTTCTTGTGTGTGATCTCACTGTTCAATTCCCACCTATGAGTGAGAACATGCGGTGTTTGGTTTTCGTTATTGAGATAGTTTGCTGAGAATGATGGTTCAGCGCATCCATGTCCCTACAAAGGACACAAACTCATCCTTTTATGGCGTGCATAGTATTCCATGCTGTGTATGTGCCACATTGTTCTTAATCTAGCGTCTGTCCTGAGGACATGCTTTGGGTTGATTCCAATCTTGCTATTGTGAATAGTGCCACAATACAACATACATGTGCATGTGTCTTTATAGCATGCATGAAGGGGGATTATAATCCTTTGGGTACTTACCCAGTTAATGGGAGGCCTGGGTCAAATGGTATTCTAGTTCTGATCTTGAGGCATTGCCACACTGTTTTCCACAGTGTCTTGAACTAGTTTACAGTTCCCATCAACAATGTAAAGTGTCCTATTTCTCCACATTCCTCTCCAGCATCTGTTGTCTTCCTGACCTTCTTCTAATGACTTGCCATTCATAACTGGTGTGAGATGGTATCTCGATTGTGGTTTTGATTTGCATTCTCTGATGGCGAGTGATGATGGACATATTTTCATGTGTCTGTTGGCGTTATAAATGTCTTATTTTTGAGAAGTGTCGTTCAAAAAAAGACCCCATTGCCAAGACAATCCTAAGCCAAAAACAAAGCTGGAGCATCACGTCTACCTGCTTCAAACTATTACTACAAGGTCCTAGATTATATGAGTACAATATTATGAACTGGCCATACAATGGAGCGAGTAGTTCAAATATTTGTGGTATTATTAAGACCGCATTAAAATAAAAATTCCTTGTCACATATGGGTAAGGAAGATTGTAAAAATCCCCTGCATATTTATCTAGTTCCAAGCTCACCTGATTCTTATAAGCTCTACTTATGTATTCAGAGTTGCCTTTGAAAAGCAGGATTGAATAAAAATATTCCAATCATTTGTCATTCTGAACTTTGAGATGAGTCATTTTCATTTAGAAGCTTCACAATTTGTATTTTGTTGGGCAGAAATTAGGCAGTAGTTATTTCAAGGCTTAACTGACCTTTTTTTTTTTTTTTTTTTTTGAGACGGGAGTCTTGCTCTGTCTCCCGGGGCTGGAGTTCAGTGGCCGGATCTCAGCTCACTGCAAGCTCCGCCTCCCAAGGCTTGCAACCCATTCTCCGCCCTCAGCCCTCCGGAGTACTGGGAACTACAGGCCGCCCGCACTCGCCAGCTAGTTTGTTTTGTATTTTTAGTACGAACGGGTTTCACCGGTTAGCCAGGATGATCTCGATCTCCTGACCCTGAGTCCGCCCGTCTCGGTCCTCCGCAAAGTGCTGGGCTGGGATTACAGGCTTGAGCCACTGCGCCCGGCCTTAACTGACTTTTAAATGATTTGAAGATCGGTTTGAGTAATGCTTAACACCTACATTTTACCTCTGTGATAACATTATTAAACTTATTTTTAAAATTTTTAATTATTACTGTATAATAATTATACATAATAGGTGTATATATTTATGTGGTACACGTGATATTTTGATACAGTAATGCAATTTATATTAATACTAATCACATCAAGGTCATTGGGGTATCTATCACTTCAAGCATTTATCATTTGTTTGTGTTAGGAACATTCCAATTCCACTTTTTGTTATTTTAAAATGTACAATAAATAATTTTTTGACTATAGTTACCCTATTTTGCTATAAAGTACTAGATTTTATTCATTCTACATAACTATATTTTTGCATACATTAATGTCCTCCCAACCCCCCACTATTCTTTCCAGCTCCTGGTACCCATCATTCTATTCTGTATTTCTGTGACTTCAAATGTTTTAATTTTTAGCTCCTATATATGAATAAGAATAGGCAAAATTTATCTTTCCACACTTCGTTTATTTTGTTTAAAATAATGTCCTGCAGTTTCATTCACGTTGTTGCAAATGACAGGATCTCATTTGCTTTTTATGGCTGAATAATATTCCCTTGTGCATATGTACCACATTTTGTTTATCCTTTTGCTTGTTGATGGACACTTAAGTTGATTGCATTTCCTGGCTATTGTGAATAGTGCTGCAATAAACATGGGAATGCAGATATCTCTTTGATACATTAATTTCTTTTTTTTGGTGCATACCTAGCAGTGGGAAAGCTGGATCATATGGTAGCTGTATTTTTAGTTTTTCGAGGGGTCTCCAAAATGTTCTCCATGGTGGTGGTTCTACTTTACATTTTCATCAACAGTGTACAGGGGTTCCTTTTCTCCACATCCTGTTAGCATTTGTTATTTGCCTCTCTTTTGGATAAAATACATTTTTTATATGCCTGTTGTCCATTTGCATGTCTTCTTTTGAGAAATGTCTCTTCAGATATTTTGCCTATTTTAAATTAAATTATTTCGTTTTCTTTTCTATCGAGTTGTTTTAGCTCCTTATATATTCTGAGTATTAATACCTTGTCTGATAGATAGTTTGCAAATATTTTCTACCCTTCTGTGGGTTATCTTTACTTTGTTGATTGTTTCCTTTGCTCTGCAGGAGCTTTTTAGCTTGATGTGATCCCATTTGTCCATTTATGCTTTGGTTGCCTGTGTTTTTGAAGTCTTACTCAGGACATTTTTGCTAAGACCAATGTCTTGGAGAGTTTCCCTAATGTTTTCTTCCATAGTTCCATAGTTTGAGGTCTTAGATTTCAGTGTTAATCCGTTTTGATTTGATTTTTATATATGACAAAAAATAGGAGTGTAGGTTCATTCTCTGCATGTGGATATCCAGTTTTCTAGCACCATTTATTGAGGAGTCTGTCCTTTCCTCTATGTATGTTCTTGGCACTTTTGTTGAAAATGAATTCATTGCATATGTGTGAATTTATTTCTGGGATCTCTACTCTGTTCCATTGGTCAGTGTGTCTGTTTTTATGATACTACCATGCTATTTTGGTTATTATAGCTTTGTAATGTAATTTGAAGTCAGGTAATATGATTCCTCCAGTTTTATTCTTTTTGTTCACAATGGCTTTGGCTATTCTGGGTGTTTTGAATGGTTACATCAAAATTTTAGGATTTTTTTCTATATCTGTGAAGAATGTCACTGGTATTTTAATATGGATTGCATTCAATCTGTAGATTGCTTAGGTAAGTGCAGATTTTCATTATATACAATTTTTATTTATTATTTATTTATTTATTTATTTACATTATACTTTAAGTTCTAGGGTACATGTGTATACATGTGCCATGTTGGTGTGCTGCACCCATTAACCTCTCATTTACATTAGGTATATCTCCTAATGTTATCCCTCCCCCATCCCCCCACCCCACAACAGGCCTCAGTGTGTGATGTTCCCCTTCTTGTGTCCAAGTGTTCTCATTGTTCAATTCCCACCTATCAGTGAGAACATGCAGTGTTTGTTTTTCTGTCCTTGCAATACTTTCCTGAGAATGATGGTTTCCAGCTTCATCCATGTCCCTACAAAGGACATGAACTCATCATTTTTTGTGGCTGCATAGTATTCCATGGTGTATATGTGCCACATTTTCTTAATCGGGTCTATCATTATTGGACATTTGCATTGATTTCATCTTTGGTATTGTGAATAGTGCTGCAATAAACACGTGTGCATGTGTCTTTATAGTAGCATGATTTATAATCCTTTGGATATATACCCAGCAATGAGATGGAAGGGTCAAATGGTATTTCTAGTTATAGATCCCTGAGCAATTGCAACACTGTCTTCCACAATGGTTGAACTAGTTTACAGTCCCACCAACAGTGTAAAAGCGTTCCTATTTCTCCACATCCTCTCCAGCTATGTTGTTTCCTGACTTTTTAATGATCGCCATTCTAACTGGTGTGAGATGGTATCTCATTGTGGTTTTGATTTGCATTTCTCTGATGGCGAGTGATGATGAGCATTTATTCATGTGTCTGTTGGCTGCATCAATGTCTTCTTTTGAGAAGTGTCTCTTCATATCCTTCACCCACTTTTTGATGTGATTGTTTGCTTTTTTCTTGTAAATTTGTTTGAGTTCTTTGTAGATTCTGGATATTAGCCCTTTGTCAGATGAGTAGATTGCAAAAATGTCCTGCCATTCTGTAGGTTCACTCTGATGGTAGTTTCTTTTGCTGTGCAGAAGCTCTTTAGTTTAATTAGAGCCCATTTGTCAATTTTGGCTTTTGTTGCCGTTGCTTTTGGTGTTTTAGACATGAAGCCCTTGCCTATGCCTATGTCCTGAATAATATTGCCTAGGTTTTCTTCTAGGGTTTTTATTCTTTTAGGTTTAACATTTAAGTCTTTAATCCATCCCAAATTA
>NW_016825575.1:202396-215572 GCF_001698545.2 Rhinopithecus bieti | reverse complement strand
TATGGTAGTTTGTATTTCTGTGGGGTCGGTGGTGATATCCCCTTTATCATTTTTTATTGCGTCTATTTGATTCCTCTCTCTTTTCTTCTTTATTAGTCTTGCTAGTGGTCTGTCAATTTTGTTGATCTTTTCAAAAAACCAACTCCTGGATTCATTGATTTTTTGGAGGGTTTTTTGTGTCTCTATCTCCTTCATTTCTGCTCTGATCTTAGTTATTTCTTGCCTTCTGCAGCATTTGAATGTGTTTGCTCTTGCTTCTCTGGTTCTTTTAATTGTGATGTTAGGGTGTCAATTTTAGATCTTTCCTGCTTTCTCTTGTGGGCATTGTAGTGCTATAAATTTCCCTCTACTCACTGCTATAAATGTGTCCCAGAGATTCTGATATCTTGTGTCTTTGTTCTCATTGGTTTCAAAGAACATCTTTATTTCTGCCTTCATTTTGTTGTTTACCCAGTAGTCATTCAGGTGCAGGTTGTTCAGTTTCCATGTAGTTGAGCGGTTTTGAGTGAGTTTCTTAATACTGAGTTCTAGTTTGATTGCACTGTGGTCTGAGAGACAGTTTGTTATAATTTGTGTTCTTTTACATTTGCTGAGTAGTGCTTTACTTCCAACTATGTGGTCAATTTTGGAATAAGTGCGATGTGGTGCTGAGAAGAATGTATATTCTGTTGATTTTGGGTGGGGAGTTCTGTAGATGTCTGTTAGGTCCACTTGGTGCAGAGCTGAGTTCAATTCCTGGATATCCTTGTTAATTTTCTGTCTCATTGATCTGTCTACTGTTGACAGTAGGGTGTAAAGTCTCCCATTATTATTGTATGAGAGTCTAAGTCTCTTTGTAGGTCTCTAAGGACTTGCTTTATGAGTCTGGGTGCTCCTGTATTGGGTGCATATATATTTAGGATAGTTAGCTCTTCTTGTTGAATTGATCCCTTTACCATTATGTAATGGCCTTCTTTGTCTCTTTTGATCTTTGTTGGTTTAAAGTCTGTTTTATCAGAGATTAGAATTGCAACCCCTGCCTTTTTTGTTTTCCATTTGCTTGGTAGATCTTCTTCCATCCCCTTTTATTTGAGCCTCTCTGTGCCTCTGCACATGAGATGGGTTTCCTGAATACAGCACACTAATGGGTCTTGACTCTTTATCCAATTTGCCAGTCTGTGTATTTTAATTGGAGCATTTAGCCCATTTACATTTAAGGTTAATACTGTTAGGTGTGAATTTGATCCTGACATTATGATGTTAGCTGATTACTTTGCTCGTTTGTTGATACAGTTTTTTCCTAGCATCGATCATCTTTACATTTGCCATGTTTTTTGCAGTGGCTGGTACTGGTTGTTCCTTTCCATGATTAGTGCTTCCTTCAGGAGCTCTTGTAGGGCAGGCCTGGTGGTAACAAAACCTCTCAACATTTGCTTGTCTGTAAAGGATTTTATTTCTCCTTCACTTATAACTTAGTTTGGCTGGATATGAAATTTTGGGTTGAAAATTCTTTTCTTGAAGAATGTCGAATATTGGTCCTCACTCTCTTCTGGCTTGTGGAGTTTCTGTGGAGAGATCTGCTGTTATTCTGATGGACTTCCCTTTGTGGGTAACTTGACCTTTGTCTCTGGATTTTTACATCTTTGCTTATCTGAGATATTGGCTTGTTGTTTCTTTCTTTCTTTTTTTTTTCTTGTGTTTTTGTCTGATTTTGTGATCAGGGTAATATTGCCCTCATGGAGTGAGTTCAGAAGTCTTCTCTATTTTTCAGAATAGTTAATCTAGGATTGGTATTAATTTTTCTTTAAATGTTTGTGAGAATTCAGCAGTGAAGCCATTGGGTTCTGGGCTTTTCTTTGATGGGAGACTTTTTATGATGGTTTATCTTGTTACTTGTTATTCATCTATTCAGGTTTAGGATTTCTTCATGGATCAGTGTTGGTAGCTTGTATGTGGCTAGGAATCTATCCATTTCTTCTAGGTTTTTCCATTTATTGGCATATAGTTGCTCATAGTAGTCTCTAATGATCCTTTACATTTCTACAGTATTGGTTGTAACATCTCCTTTTTTAGCTCTGATTTTATTTATTTGGGCCTTCTCTCTTTTTTCTTAGTCTGGCTAAAGGTTTGTTGATTTTTCATATTTTTTCAAAAAGCCAACTTTCCATTTCATTGATCTCTTGTAATTTTTTTGTTTCATTTATTTGTGCTCTGATCATTATTACTTTTTTCTTCCACTAATTTTGAGTCTCCAATCCCATCCAGGTTGCTGCGAATGCCATTAATTAATACCTTTTTATAGCTAAGTAGTATTCCATTGTATGTATATACCACAGTTTCTTTATCCACTCATTGATTGATGGGCATTTGATTTGGTTCCATGTTTTTGCAATTGTGAATTGTGCTGCTACATGTGTGGAGCAAGGATCTTTTTTGTATAATGACATATTTTCCTCTGGGTAGATACTCAGTAGTGGGATTCCCTTCCCTTCCCTTCCCTTCTCTTCCCTTCCCTTCCCTTCTCTCCCCTCCCCTCCCCTCCCGTTTGCCCTTCCCATTCTCTTCCCTTCCCCTTCCCTTCCCCTTTCCTTCCCCTTCCTCTTCCCGTTCACCTTCTCTTCACTTCCTCTTCCCCTTCCTTTCCCTTTCCCCTTCCCCTTCTCTTCCCTTCCCCTTCCCTTTCCCCTTCCCTTTCTCTTCCCTTCCCCTTCCCTTCCCCTTCCTTTCCCATTCCCCTTTCCCTTCCTTTCCTTTCCCTTCCCCTTGCCTTCCCTTCCTTTTTCCCTTCCACTTCTCTTCCCTTCCCTTTCCCTTTCCCCTTCCCCTTCCCTTTCACCTTCCCCTTCCCTTTCCCCTTCCCCTTCCCTTTCCCCTTCCCCTTCCCTTCCCTTTCCTCTTCCCTTTCACTTCCCTTCCCCTTTCCTTCCCTTTCCCCTTCCCCTTCTCTTCCCTTTCCTCTTCCCCTTCCCTTCTCCTTCCCTTCCTTTCTCCTTCCCTTCCCTTTCCTCTTCCCCTTCTCTTTCCTTCCCTTTCCCCTTCCCCTTCTCTTCCCTTCTCTTTCCCCTTCCCTCCCCTTTCACCTTCCTCTTCTATTCCCTTCCCCTTTCCTTCCCCTTCCCTTCTCCTTCCCTTCCCCTTCCCTTTCCCTTCCCTTCCCTTCTCTTTTCCTTCCCCTTCCCATCTCTCCCCTTTCCCTTTCCCTTCCCTTCCCCTTTCCTTTCCCTTCCCTTCCCTTCTCTTTTCCTTCCCCTTCCCATCTCCCCCCTTCCCTTCCCTTCCCTTCCCTTCCCTTTCCCTTCCCTCTCCTTTCCCTCTTCCATCCCTCTCCTTTCCCTCTCCCTTCCCTCTCCGTTGCCTCTCCTTTCCCTCTTCCTTCCCTCTCCCTTCACTCTTCTTTGCCTCCCTTTCCCTTCCTTCCCTTTCCTTTTCCTTTCCCTTCTTTCCTTTCCTTCCTTCCTGTCTTCTTTTGTTTAAAAGATATTTTTTCTTATAGTTTTAATTTCTTGCTCTTTGATTTTTGTATATCTGTTGCAGTTTTGTAGATTTGAGTTTACCATGAAGCTCGCAAATAATATCTTAAAATCCATTATTTTAAACTGATGGCAACTTAACTCTGGTTACAAAATCAAAACCAAAACAAACAAACCTACAAAGAGAAAATAAATCTCTACACTTTAACTCCATCCTCCCCTTGCTTTTGAACATTTTGTTGTTTCTGTTTCTATCTTTTTGTACTAACTATCTCTTAAAATTTTAGTTGTTATTTTGATGTTTATCTTTTAGTCTTCCTAATTAAGATGGGGGCAGGCTGGGCGCAATGGCTCATGCCTGTAATCCCAGCACTTTGGGAGGCTGAAGCGAGCAGATCACCTGAGGTCAGGAGTTTAAGACTAGCATAACCAACATGGAGAAACCCCATCTCAACTAAAAATACAAAATTAGCCGGGCATGGTAGATTATGTCTGTAATCCCAGCTACTCTGGAGACTGAGGCAGGAAAATCGCTTGAACCCGGAGGTGGAGGTTGTGATGAGCCGAAATCTCGCCATTGCACTCCAGCCTGGGCAATGGGCAGTAAGAGTGAAACTGCTTCTCAAAAAAAGAAAAAAAGATGAGGGGCTTACACAGCCCAATTACACTGTTAGAGTATTCTGTATTTGAGTGTGCACCTACTATTCACAGTGAGTTTTGTACCCTTAGATGATTTCTTATTGCTCACTAATGTCCTTTTCTTTCAGATTGAAAAATTCCCTTTAGCATTTCTTGTAGAACAAGTCTGGAGTTGATGAAATTCCTTAAGTTTTGTTTGTCTGGGAAAGCTTATTTCTTCTTTATGTTTGGAGGATATTTTTGCTAGATATAATATTCTAGGATAAAAGTGTTTTCCTTCTGACCTGTAAGGTTTCCACTGAAGATGTTGCTGCCTGATGGATTACAGCTCCTTTGTGTGTTGTTTCTTTTCTCTTGCTGTTTTAGGATACTTTCTTTATTTTTGACCTTCGAGAGTTTGATTATTAAATGTCTTGAGGTAGTCTTATTTGGGTTAAATCTTCTTGGTGTTCTATGACCTTCTTGTACCTGAATACTGATATCTTTCTCTAGATTGGGAAAGTTCTCTCTTGTTATTTCTTTGAGTATACTGTGTAACACCAAGTTTCTTTCTAACTCCTTTTTAAGACCAATAACTCTTTGATCTGTCCTTTTGAGGCTATAATATTTTCTAGATCTTGAAGGTGCACTTCATTCTCTTGTCTTTTTTCTCCTCTACCTGTGTATTTTCAAGTAACCTGCCTTCATGAAGCTCACAAATTGTGTTTCTTTTGCTTGATCAATTCTGCCATTGAGACACTGATGCATTTCTCAGTGTCTCTTCAATTTTGAAACATTGAATCTCTCTTCAATTTTGGAAAACCGAACTTTTCAGCTCCAGAATTTCTGCTTGATTGAAAAAAAATTTTTCAATCTGTTTGTTAAATTTCTCTGATAGAATTCTGAATTCTTTCTTTGTATTTTCTTGAAGTTCATTGACCTTCCTCAAAACAGTTTTAAAAAATTCTCTGACAGGTCACATTTCTCTGTAGAATTACTCACTGATGCCTTATTTTCTTCATTTGGTGAATTCTTGTTTTTCTGTATGCTCTTGATGCTGGTGGCTGTTCACTGATTTCTGGACTTTGGTGAGTTTGGTATTTATTCTAACCTTCACAGTCTTGGCTTGTTTGTACCTATTCTTCTTGAGAAGACTTTCCAGGTATTCAAAGGGAATTGAATGTTGTGATCTAAGTTTTTGGTTACCACAACAATATCAGCACAAGGAGGTGCACCCTAAGCCCTTTAAACACTGCAACTCTTGCCGACTCCCAGAGGTTCTGCCTTGGTGGGCATGAGCAAGTTGGGAAGAATTCCCTGGATTACCAGGCAAAGTCTCTTTTTCTCTTCCTTCACTTTCCCCCAGACAGAAGGAGACTCTGTGGTAAGGTAGCCTGGAGCTGAGGGAGGGGGTAGTGTAAGTACTTCCATTGCCACCACAGCTGGGACTGCACTGGGTCATGCCTGAAGCCAGTGCAGTACTGGGTCTGTTGCATGGCTACCACTGATGTTTACTCAAGGTTCAAATGTTCTTTAGTTAGCAAATGGTGAATCCTGCCAGGTCTGGATCCTTCCTTCCAGGCAACAGGTTCCCTTTTAGCCCAGGCTGGGTCTCGAAATGCCATCCAGGCACTAGGGCCTAGAATCAGTGGCTTCAGGAATATGCTGGGTGCTTCATTTAAATGTAGCTGAGCTGGTTCCCAGTTGCAAGACAGAGTCTTCTATACTCCTCCCTCTCCTTTCCTCAAGCAGAAGGAGTCTCCCCTTACGCTGCACAGCTGGCATTGGGGGAGGGGTGATGCAAGCACTCCCTTGGCTGCCACAGGTGGTGTCTCCCTTGGTCATGTGTGCCCCAAGTCCACTGGCTCCAAGTCCAGTGCAGAACCGGGACTTGCCCAAGGACTGAAGTTCTTGTGACCTGTCTTTCAAAGTTATTCAGGACCCCATACCACTTTGGTCAGCTGGTGGTGGAGCTAGCTGGAGCTCAGATTTCTACCCCTAGGAGGGCAAATTCTCCTCTGACAGGGCCTAAATGGTTTCTCTGTGAGCGCTGGCAGAATTCAGTTCTGTGTTGTGTTCTCTTGTGACAAGACAGCACCGAGTTCCAATGCAAAGCCTCACAATCACTTCACTCTCCCTCCTACAAGCTCACAAATTTTCTGTCTTTGCGCTGCCGGAGGATGGAGGGATGTTGGCTTGGGCAATGCAACACTGTCTTTCCTATCCTCTTCAGTGCCTCTCCTTGACGTGTTATTAAAATCAGGTACTACGATTGCTCACCTGACATTTGGTTCTTATGAATGTGCTTTCTTGCCTGAATATTTGTTCAGTTTGGTGTTCCGATGTGGGGACAATCACTTGGGGTTCTATTCAGCCACATTGCTCTACCTCCTACATTACTAAACTTACTATAAATAGTCATGTTGTAACAGCAATATGAAATAATGAATGTTAAAAGCCTAATTAAAAACTGTACTTATTTACTAAGAAAATAATTTAAAAGGACAGTAGTAAAGGAGAATTAGATATCTTTTTCCTGTAACCATACTAATTTAGGATATACTTTAGATATTAATAGTTCATATCCCTTTAAAATTAAGAAGTTAGAAAACTAAGATTGTTTACCTTTTATTTTCAAGTTATATTATTTTAACTGGATCAAGTTTATCTCTTAATTTTCTGTGAGAGGACAACTGCTTTGTTCCTTATTTAGGTAACTGAATGGGCTGGCACAGCTTCCATAGCAAAAGTGATAATATTTATTGATTCAGGATCTGTGACAAATCTCTGACCATCTGAATAGATGTTGCACAATTTGCAGCACAGAATTGACCTTCAGTAAACTAACTACCTTTTCTGAGGTGACAGTCACTGGAATCTGAGGTTTGTACGTTATTCATTTTAGACAATGAAGAAAATTTATTTTATAGAGTTATTTTATGATGTTGAAATTTAAACACATTAAATTAACATTAATAAATTAAATAAGCCAAAGAAATTCTGACTCCAAAGGTCAAGAAATATATTGCTAGTGAAGAATTATATTCAATGTTGACCATTAGAGTAAAAAAAATAGAAATAACTAAATATATTCATACTGTTTTTAAGTAATTTTAAAATTGAGACGTTTATAATTGTCTCACAAACTATCATATTTGTAATGTAAGTGTAAAACAGTGTAATTTACAAGCGAATCTGCATATACAATTTCACAGTCTTCCTATGTGATGACTTTTTAAAAAAATCTAACCATTTCTAAATTAGAATAGCTGTCATTTGTATCACTTTTATAATCTCATTCATTGATTATTTTACTCATGCTAAAAGTTTGCTCTGAAATGCCTTGTGTGTATATATATATATATATCTTCTTCTGTTCTTAGTTTGATGCATCCCATCTAAAACAGACTACCTACTAATTCTTTTAAATCTCTCTGTTAGGCTCTTTATTGTAGACATTTGTAATTATATACAAAATTATTGTCGTACTCAGCTAGCTATCTCAATACTACACAGTGAGTAGTTTATGTGTCAGTGAGAAACATTAAGAATTTTATTGCCAAGAGAGATTCACATAAATCAGAACTCTTATCAGGTTTCAAAAGAGATAGGTGCAGTAGGGGGTGGTCTGGAATATCCCTCCTGCTCCCTAGGCCCTTTCTTTCTGCATCTAATGGGCCCTGACCCAGGATGTTGGATGAGGTTTGGAGGGTTGGGTATATGCCAGTGACCTCATTTATGCAGGAGGAGCCATCTCAATATGAAGCATCTCCATTTTATACTCAGCGATATAGCATAGATGGATGTTTCTCAGGGAACTGTCTTATATATTTTTAGATTCCATCTTTATTTTTCATAAGCAATTCAGACATATTCTGCCAAAAGCAGTATATAGATAAATTCCCCTAGTGAAAATCCTTCAGTTTGTTTACTAGGGAGTCTGTCATTAGTATGTTTACAAGGAGATCCTAGCAGGTCATCTGCTTTCTTACTTTCAGGGAAGCATATACCATTTTCCCCTGTAAAAGGGAAGATGGATCACAGGCTAGCTGCTTAACTCAGGCAGCAAGTGCGAACTTTGAATGCTCTCCTCAAACTATCTGTTCTATTCTTGCAATCCCCCTCGCTCGTATTTTTACCCATTGGTCTTCATTTCCTTTGATCCTAGGGAAACACTTGTTTTTTCATTTCTTCTAAGCAAAAATTCTACTCATTGTCCCCATTTTAACTGCTCATCTACTTTAGAACGGTATTCCTTCAGTATGTTTCTTCTGTTGTCTTGAGTTTCTTTCCCATCTCTTCATTGCTGTCAGTTTAAAACACTGCCAAGTTTTCCATCTTTGAAGAAACAAATAAAAAATAATTTTTTTCTGTATACTGCTTGCTCCTAAAGTTCTCTATCCTATCCCTCTTTTTCCATATAAGGCAAACAGTCCTGACACTTGCCATACTCATTTTCTCAGTATCTATTAATTCCTCGATTTCATGAACTTTAGCCGTGATAATATAGGTTCT
The DNA here is from genome assembly GCF_001698545.2 of Rhinopithecus bieti. Taxonomy (NCBI): domain Eukaryota; kingdom Metazoa; phylum Chordata; class Mammalia; order Primates; family Cercopithecidae; genus Rhinopithecus; species Rhinopithecus bieti. Next base: position 206,990 of record NW_016825575.1, on the reverse strand, counting down.
CAACATCAGCATTATTGAGATTTTGTTCTGAATAATTCCGTGTTAGGGGGACTGTGTTGTGCATTGTAGGATGTTTAATAGCATTCATGACCCCTACCTAATAAATGCCAGTGGGACCCCCTGGTTGTGACAACTAAAAATATTTCCAACATTGCCACATGTGCCCTTGTACAGAAAAATTGCCCCCAGTTGAGAACTATCTAAAGCTATCAATGATTTTGCCAATTTGCTTTTTTTTATCTTAATTTTTAATTCATTTAACAGTGTTGAAGACTCTGTGCACTTACTCTCTTCCTTTCACAGTGCGAAATCTCCTGTGGTTATTCTCATTCTTCTTTGCTCTTTTCAGATGCCTTTGCAGACTTCTTCACACCCACACTTTAAACACAGCTATTTCTGTTATTTGGCCCTTTATTGCTTTCTTATTTACCTGTCGTATCTGAAAACTTAAGATAGAGGGGAAGTTATAAGTGAATTCCAAGCAAAAAGGCTGGGAATTTCTGTCATATTGGAAATCTGACAAAATCAAATAGGCATGAAAATCACAATATATTAGATTTATAGAAATATAATGAGGGCCTATGAAAAATTTATTTCCATACGGAGAATAGCCAAAACTCTGAAGGCAATTATCTTTGGAGTGGATATAGAGAAATATGCAGTGATTTTGCCCTGATAGTTAATGGCTTCTCTCCCTTTTTTTAAAAATGTGTATTACTATAGTAATGTTTGTTTTTATACACATATATTTCAGCCAGCTTTTAAAAAAGTCAAGAAATTCTTAATGTACCCTCTGTGTCTAAAGTCACATTGGAGAAGCAGCAATTCTGTCATCTAAAGTAGGACCTCCCTATTAGAATCAGAATTGTAATACATTGTAATACTAATTTCTACCCTAACTGCTATCACTGACCATTATGCATTATTTTTCCAAATCGACAGTGGCTTAAGTCAAGCAAAAGGCAGTGGCAAAAGCTGTGGGCATTGTGAAAGCAGAAGGTATTAGACAATCCTGGAAACTTGGCAACCCCCAGAGTCACACACACATTGCCCACTTCTGCCCTGCAGTGTGGCCTCTGCAACTGCTGTCTCTGCTTTGTCTTCTTCAGAGCTTCCCAGGGACTGTGCCTCAGGCTGAATTGTGCCTCAGCCTGGCTCTGGTCCAAGAGGAACTTGTGGTGTGCAGAGGGCATGTGTTGGGGAGGGGCGGGAAGTTTTGAGCATGACTTGAGAAAAAACGAAAATCTGTGAAATACCTTTAGTGTCTAAAAATAAAAAAGTAAAGTAATAAAATGTACTAAATGAGTGAACACAAACACTTTTGTAATATTTTCATGCTTTTCCCCACTTTGTTTTTTAAAGGCTTTTGGTACCTCCTAATCTTTCATATGGTATAAGAATATGCACTTGTATTTTATGCAACTTGTCTGAAATAAAAGTGCATTGTTTAAAATCAAAGGTACACTTTCTTCTAAAATACAATATGAACAAAGTAGGAAAACTTACAAAATTGGACTCCTTTTTTGTCAGTTAGATGTGGTTTTAACTTATTTTAAGCAAGTACATGGTGTGATGAAAGGAATGATTGATTTGGGAAAGGACACCAAACTCCAATGTTACCTGTTTCAGAGGATAATAATAGTACTGCCCACCTCATACAGTTGTCATAGAATCAAATAATATAGTTTATGTGAAACAGCTTTGTAAGATTTAAAGTGCTATACAAATGAATACGACAGTTGTTTTTATTAATAATGTGTCAAAACTAGAAACATTGAAAAACAAATAGTATTGCCTTTTAAAGTAGTGATTTAGAAAATAAATAATTTAAAAGTCAAACTCACATTCAGGGTCTATCTTTACCATGACAATGTTAGTTTCTTTTAGCTACAATAAAAAAGTCCTAAATGTTGAAGTTATTTATCTATTAGATCTGTATAGGGGTAATGTGCTATTTACTTGATTTGTATTTGGCTATTTTGAAAAGTCATACATTTTCACAATCTTCAAAATCAATTTATAATCACTTAGAAAAAATTGAGCAGTGTGCTTAAGATTTGAATACTCTGCTATGACTTAGGTTATACTTTAGTTAGAAAGGTTACTCAACTCAGATATTTTCTGATTATTAAACTGGGAAAAAAGCATCTGCTCATAAGACAGGTGTCTTGGGCTATTTATGGAGAAATTTATTTGCATTTTTTTGTTCTTATACATTAAATAAATGCAAGTTTAAATTTGCAAACACCACGATATTAGATATAGAGACACTTATGTGAATAGCTTATGTAACTTATATAATAACTTGATAAATACTAAACTAATTTTAAAGTATCTTTTGTTAAATTTTAAGGTAATGCTATTCAAAATAGTCAATAACTTCAAAGACCAAAAAATAACATAGAATAAAATAATTATAGATAATTTATTTTCCTTTAAGAATAAATGTTGAACGTAGCGTATTCAGTAGTACTGGTCAGTTCTATGATAATTTAAGATCTCTAAACTTTTGTGAGAGAAACTTTTGTAACACACTCGAGTTTTTGTATTTGTCTTTCTTCTTTCTTCATTCTATTGGAAGAATACTTCCACCAGTAGGGTATTCAGCTTGAATATTTAAACTATCAGGGATTAGAACTAGAAGGTAACCAGCTGTCAGATAATTCATATCATGTATTAGGCTTCAGTTGGGATGAGACAGTATATCTCAGCATGCGGTTACCTTCAGTAAGATTTATGTTCCCAAGTGTGGATACATTAATACAAATAGTGATTTTAAATGAAAAGCAGATCAACCACCTAGCTATGGTTCATGACTCACAGTGACTCTCACTTTATCTTTCTCTTTTATTTTTTAATAATAATAATAAAAGTATATAGAAAGTATATCTGAGCCACGTGGGTGCCAGAGTACATTGATGCTAAAGCTTTAACTTGACCCAGCAGTCCACTGGAAGTAATAGCTGAGAAAAAAAGAAATGAGGCATAGATGCTGGGTTTACATTTAGAAAAAGAGAAAGGAACTATTAATGCATGCTTTGCTCTAATAGCATTTATCTCTCTAGGAAGTCCTGCATAACAAAAGAAGTTGGGATGCCATTAAGTTTTATGAAGTGATACTATGATTTCTTGAAGGGAACTTACTATTACTCAGCTGGAAGCCTGTAAGGTCTGTTAACTAAAGAAATTCAAAGATAGCCACAGTTGTTCAGGATATAGTTTTGCTTTGTATTTTTTTGATTCAGTGCAGTGGGGTTGAACATAAAAGATGCTTGAATCTTTAGCTTTTCATTATTCTCTGTTTGTTATAAATAGACCATTAAGTAATTTTTAGGAAATCAGAACAAGCGACCTATACAAATGATTTCTATAGAAATTATTTTTTTCCTTTTATAAAACAACATAAAATAAAGTGATTTATAAATTTTGGTACTATAGCTTTGCTAAAATTTTCTATATTATTTTAAAAATAAGAATACTTTTACCATAAGCTAGGAAATTATTCTGGTTCAATAAGCAAGCCTATTTTACTAAAACAATCGATAAAACTTCACTAAAAATATTTCTTGTTCTTTTTTTTTCTTTTTTATGAAGCATGAGTGCATAATAAAGTAACAGTAGAATTGCTTAGGATAAAACAGCAACCCAAATTAAAGAAAACATTAAAAAGTTGATTTTATTAGATGGACTTAATGTCCACCTAATGGGCAAATGAAGTAAATTCTCTGTTTGACCCAATACTAGCTATGTGCCCATTATGCATTAGGTACTATTTTAGGGCATGGGGATGACATAGTCAACAGGAAGAGAAGATTTCTTTACTTGTGGCAGCTGACTTACATGGTATTAAAATAAACTAAAAGAAAGTCTTGAATCTGAAACATTTAGATTTCCTACCAGAGTCCTGAAATGCCTGCATTCTGAAAATAGAGGTTCCTTTCCCACAAGGACACCTTAATAGAATAAGTAAGAAATTACTAGTTCTGGATTCTATTACAGATCTCAGTAATCAGTCAAATGGTGAATAGCCCACAATCAAATCTGAAAATAGACTTGAGGGGATATAATTGGCTTATAAGGGGGTGGAGCAAGATGGACGAATAGGAACAGCTCTGGTCTCCAACTCCCAGCACGAGCGACACAGAAGACCGGTGATTTCTGCATTTTCAACTGAGGTACTGGGTTCATCTCACTAGGGAGTGCCAGACAATCGGTGCTGGTCAGCTGCTGCAGCCTGACCAGCAAAAGCTGAAGCAGGGCGAGGCATCACCTCACCTGGGAAGCGCAAGGGGAATCCCTTTTCCTAGCCAGGGGAACTGAGACATACAACACCTGGAAAATCAGCTAACTCCCACCCCAATACTGCGCTTTAAGCAAACGGGCACACCAGGAGATTATATCCCACACCTGGCCGGGAGGGTCCCACGCCCACGGAACCTCCCTCATTGCTAGCACAGCAGTCTGCGATCTAACCGCAAGGCAGCAGCAAGGCTGGGAGAGGGGCGCCCGCCATTGCTGAGGCTTAAGTAGGTAAACAAAGCCGCTGGGAAGCTCGAACTGGGTGGAGCTCACAGCAGCTCAAGGAAGCCTGCCT